>NC_041399.2:63095601-63395601 GCF_900747795.2 Erpetoichthys calabaricus | reverse complement strand
AACGGCCCTGTGGTATCCGGCACCAAGACATTATCAGTACATTCTTTAACTCAGGTAAGTTGCAGGGTGGGTTCTCCTTTGATTGGGCTTATTTTTCCAGCACATTTCACAAATGCACTATTAGATTCAGATCTGGGAAATCTGAAGACCAAGTCAATGCCTTAAACACATTATCATGATCCTCAAACCATTCCTTAACAATTTTTTGCAGTGTGACAGAGATCATTATTAGCTGTGATACACAATGTGTTCTGACACCTTCTTCTCATGGTCAGCATTACATTTTTCAGCAATTTTTGTTGTAGTGCTTCTTCTGTGGGATTGGACCAGATGAGCTATCCTTTGCTCCCCATGTGCATCAATGAGCCTTCGGCGTCTATGATACTGATAATGTTATTCATTTCATCTGTCAATAGTTTAAATGTTGTGGTTGGAGCAGTGTATGTAAAGTATACATCAAAATATGGATGAATACGAACAGAAAAAGAAGATATCTAAAGAAAGGTAAGTGACTAAATAACCAAAAGGTAATTTAAAAAAATGATAAACAATGGATTGAATAATATAAACAGAAAACATATATTCAGAGATGTATAAAAGGCAAAATTACCAAAAAAGATAATAATAGATATGTACAAACGTTATTGAATATTTTTAGAAGGGGGCAGGGCGTTTCAAGGGCAAAACCCTCTTCTCCTGGACCACTTACAAAAATAAAAAAAAAAGTTAACAAAAAGAAAAGTAAAAGGAAATGTGTATGATATGAAAGCAAAAAGAAAAGGAAAACTGGAATAACCTTTCCTGTTATGGTAATTTAATTATTGCTTATT
Source organism: Erpetoichthys calabaricus (assembly GCF_900747795.2). NCBI lineage: Eukaryota > Metazoa > Chordata > Cladistia > Polypteriformes > Polypteridae > Erpetoichthys > Erpetoichthys calabaricus. The sequence continues at coordinate 63,394,771 of NC_041399.2, read as the reverse complement.
TACCCAAAAATAAAATAATATTCATGCACATATTGCTAACAAGGATGAAACACCAAAACACTGACTCCATTGCCTTTAATAACTTTAATGTGCTATCAGAAATTGAAAATTGAATCCTTTGAATATTTTTCTCAAATAATTCATAGGAAATGACAATTTTTTTAAAATAATCACTATTTTAAGTGAATATTTAAAACGTTTTTTCTCAATTTACTAAATCTCTCTCTCTCTCTCTCTCTCTCTCTCTCTATATATATATATATATATATATATATAAAATATACAACGTCTGTCTGTCTGTATGTCTGTCTACTTTTCACAAGAGAACTATTTAACGGATTTAGATCGTTGTTCTTTTTTCTATAATTTGCTTGAACATTCCAGTTGATTTTGCAACTTCTCTTATCACGCTATGTATCATAGTTCTCTTGTGGTACTGATTTATTTGCGCAAATCCGAGAGACACACACTGGGCTGAGGGGAGGGAGGCGGGGCCCTCCTCACTCAAGCTCCAGCCTTAGGGCATTCCTCACCTCCACTTAGCTAGCGAACGAAAGAACCACTTAATGGATTTAGATCTGGTTTTTTTCTATAATTTGCTTGAACATTCCGGTTGATTTTACGACTTCTCTCATTGTGCAAAGAATCATAGTTCACTTGCAGAAGCGATATATTCGCACTAATCCGACAGACAGACTGAGGGCTGAGGGGAGGGGGAAGTGTGATGTCAGGAGTAGGGAGCTAGGCAGGGCCCTCCTCACTGTCCTGTTTCACTACTACGCAGGCAGAGCCATTGGGGATGGTTAGTATTTAATAAAATCAATCCAGGTTTAAGTTTCATTCTTGCATAACAGGTACAATCTATGTTTGAGTAAAGTAGGAAAAATGCAAAAAGATATCCATCTACTGCAGGCAAAGATTCATGTGTTCCTGCTGCTTGAGTCAGACATTTTTAAACACCTGCATATAAAGAATACACCACATTTTACTATTTTTTAAATCAGCTTATTTAAATGACGTTATTGTTTTCATATTGTTTATTAAATGCAAGGGCATGTATTAAATAATAGAAACTAATGCATGAAAAGGTTACTTTACCAAGCCAAGTTGCCAAGAGTTAATGCTGTGATAGCAAAGTCAAATGTATATTTACAACATAGAATATCTGCACTTAGTCAGAAAGCAGAAGTGTAAAACATTTTATCTTGCTGTACGTCCTGAATGAGAAGGCAAAAAGCAACCTCTCTAGTCAATGTTTTAATAAGTTAATTTAATAAACAATTAATTCAGGAACTAGATTAAAAAGAAAATATCAAAAGCATACCAACTAATTCTTCTTCTTTTGGCTGCTCCCATTAGGGGTTGCCACAGCGGATCATCTTCTTCCATATCTTTCTCTCTTCTGCATCTTGTTCTGTTACACCTCTTCTAGTGGCAAGCGCCCTGTTCTATGCGGTGGTGTGCTAGGGAGTAAGCATAAAGAAGAGGGATGCCTCACGCCTGGACAAACTAGTGAGGAAGGCAGGCTCTATTGTAGGCACATAGCTGGACAGTTTGACATCTGTGGCGGAGTGACAATCATGGAGAATCCACTGCATCCACTGAACAGTATCATCTCCAGACAGAAGAGCAGCTTCAGCGACAGACTGCTGTCAATGTCCTGATCCACTGACAGACTGAGGAGATTGTTCCTCCCCCACACTATGTGACTCTTCAATTCCACCCGGGGGGGGTTAACATTATACAAAGTTATTGTCTGTTATACCTGCATTTTTATCACTCTTTAATTTAATATTGTTTTTTTATCAGTATGCTGTTGCTGGAGTATGTGAATTTCCTCTTGGGATTAATAAAGTATCTATCTATCTATCTATCTATCTATCTATCTATCTATCTATCTATCTATCTATCTATCTATCTATCTATCTATCTATCTATCTATCTATCTATCTATCTATCTATCTATCTATCTATCTATCTATCTATCTATCTATCTATCTATCTATCTATCTATCTACCCATCACCTGCAAGTCCTCTCTCACCACATCCATAAACCTCCTCTTAGGCCTTCCTCTTTTCCTCTTACCTGGCAGCTCTATCCTTAACATCCTTTTCCCAATACACTCAGCATCTCTCCTCTGCACATGTCCAAACCAACGCAATCTCGCCTCTCTGACTTTGTCTTCCAACCATCTGACCTCAGCTGAACCTCTAATGTACTGATTTGTAATCCTGTCCATCCTTGTCACGCCCAATGCAAATCTTAGCATCTTAGGCATACCAACTACATAAGTTCAAATTCCAAATATAAAATGCAAAAGAAAAGACAGGAACAAAAAGATGAACATAATTTCTGAATATTTAATCCAAAAATCAAGAATCTAAATATCCAAGCCCAAAAGTCAAAATCTAAAAAGACCACTCAACATGCAAAAGAGGTGAGCAGAAAAGAGTGCCAAGGAACACTGCTGTATAAAGCAATTGCCACAGCAAAATAGCTCTGGCAGCAGGTGTCTCAAATGACTCTCGGTTTATTGCTGGTTCAATCAAAGCAGCACCAAAAACAACCAAAATGCAATATGGGCCCTCCCGCTATAAACAGCAGGTTTTAGAGTCACTATTGTCACATGTACCGAGTACAGTGAAATTTTTACATGCATGTATTAATATTGCAAAAACAGTATTTTTAAATTGGCACTTAACTGGAACCTATTAAATCAATTTACAAGTGTTCTTAAAAAAGGAAGGTCACCAAAGCCTAAAGGTAAAAATGGACCATGAGATCAATGAGCAAAACAAAGTCGGAAACTAGCAGAGGTCAAAGCCCAAAAGATAAACAACCATTAATATCAAAACCAGAAAAGTTACATAGAAATTGTAGTTGAAAAAATATATGCAATTACGAAGCAACATAAAAGTAAAAATGAGCACAAAAAACAAATACATAACAAAAACGTTGGAATCAAATGGTCATGCTTTTTACTTCCAGATGTGTGACAGGCTAAACTGTTTTCAGCTAACTACAAGGCTGTTGTAGAATATTAGCTGTATAATATTTTACCTTTTTTAATCAAGCATACAGTATTGCAAATATGGCCTGCTGCAAAAACTGCACTATGCCCGATCCCAACCCTGATGTTAAAAACTGCTGGAATAATATGATATTCAACACACCATAGGGTTGTAGAAATAATAAACAGTATATTATTTATTTATATTTATGTTACATTGTTATATGGACAGTTGAACTGGCTACATGGTTCTTGGTCCTCGCTTACTCATTTTCTTAGTATTTGGCTTTACCTGGTGTCAAACACGTGCACTTAGGAGGCAATCAAAAGGCCCAGAGGTGAGTGAATAGTTATCAGATGGGGGGTTATATGATGGTATTAATGCCTCTCTTTCTGACCTTACAGAAATAAAGAAGACAAATAATGAAACAAATACCCTCACAGAATGTATTTCAAAACCAACAGTACTTTCGGCTCCAGTTTACCACATCCCTTCCGGTCCCCCAGTGATGACGTCACCACTGACCACCATTGATGGCGTCACTTCCAGTCCCCCAGTGATGAAGTCACCACCGACCATCGTTGATGACATCACTTCCTGCTTTAATCATTTCCTGTAGCCATTTTTATTAATTTGTACTATATAAAGGACGGCAGAAACAAGCACTGTCGTCGAATGTCTGATATAATTTACTTTATCATCTTGACCAGCAAAAATTATTACAAGGGGCTAATCCCCAAACCTTTATGCTTTGTTTGTGAGCTTAATTTCATCACACTGGTTGTATACTGTGTCACACACACGTGTTTAGGGGACAACTAAAGGGCCTGAATAGATGTAATTCCACGCTGGACCAGGGGGTGGCGAAGTGCACTAATTCTCTCTCTCAATTCCTTGCAGACCATTCTAGGAAAATCCCGCCCGGATCTGGGGCAGCCAAAGACGTCACTTCTGGTTCCGGTCCTGATGACATCACTTCCCATATTGGCTTTTAAAGCCGCCATCTTGTTTCTAGTGAATCAGTTCTGTTTTGGACTCAGTCATGTGAACATGTCTGTTCTCTTGCATCAATTTTGGTGACTGCCCCAAACCTTCTCAATGCCATTTGATCATTTTTGTGACAACTGTCATATACTTTCTAAACATTTTAATGCTATAATGTATAAAACCATGGTCTTCTTAGTGCTGATCACATTAACAGAAATAAGCACCATACTCATCTTCTTGACATATACAAAAATAGACAAACTGCAAGATGCTATAATCTCAACACCAGTGAAGAACTTAAACTTGGCTAAGCAATCCAAGAGAAAGAAAACAACAACAAAGAAAAGGACAGAAAAAAAGTTTCTTAATGTGCCATGTATCTTATAAATATAAACAAAGCTTTGTTTAGTAAACTTTGGGCGTACATAGCAAATGTGTTGTTTTCTTGTTTTCATTATGCTGCTTTTGTTTGCTACACCAGAAACTTTTGTTAATTCTGCATCTGTCGAGCTACACAGAAGCCAGTAGTCTTAACTGTCATTCTACATGCATGGCATCATGAATAAAGATATGCTAAACTTTCCATTAGGCAAAAAAACAGACAGACTGACAATAGATTAATCACTGTCATCATTCAGACAATGAATAGATACATTTGAATGGAACAGAAAAGAACAGAATATGTGGTAAAATAGCACAACAGATGTAATACATGTCAAGGGAGTTGTAGTAAATCAGAAGAAAATTAAAGCAAAAAATGCATTTTTAACAGAAGAATATCCATGGAAGTAAAACACAAATTATTCATTTGTAATGTGTATCCTCTTATGCAGTGTACCAAAACAGAAACATCCTTTTAGTGCTAAACCTGTTGTTTTTCTTCTGAACAAAGGACACAGAGGTAGGTAAGTTCATGGCAAGCAGCTGCTTACTTCAGGAGTGCTCTTTGTTAGTGTTTAATAACCTGGTTAAAAAAACTTGGCAGTGTGGAAACATATTTTACAGCTATCAAATATAGACAATTTATGATTAATTGTGCTTCTCAAAGGTTCCTACAGCCAAAGACTGGATATGTTCATCACACAGGTTATTTACTATTAGGAAAATCTTATCCACCATACTTACCAAGTTATACTGATGCATATTCACATTGTATGGTGCAGTGATTTGCTCAAACTCAAATAGTGAGCCATCACTGGTACTTGTAACTACATTTGTGTGGTTTTAAGTCCATCTTTGTAATCACTACATGAAACAATAAAGTGGAACTACAAAATGTGGAGTATGTATGCCTAAAACATTTATTTAAAAATGAAAAAAGTAAATGAACACAAGCTATTAAAGATTAGGATTTTTTAGGGAAGGAGGTCAACCACATCTTCAAAAAAATTATACAACGCAGTCATCAAAAGGATGGAAATTCATCTTCTTCTTCTTCTTCTATCAGCTGCTCCCATCAGTGGTTGCCACAGCGGATCATCTTCTTCTATATCTTCTTGTCCTCTGCATCTTGTTCTTTTACACCCATCACCTGCATGTCCTCTCTCACCATATCCATAAACCTTCTCTTAGGCCTTCCTCTTTTCCTCTTCTCTGGCAGCTCTATCCTTAGCATCCTTCTCCCAATATACTCAGCATCTCTCCTCTGCACATGTCCAAACCAACGCACTCTCACCTCTCTGACATTGCCTCCCAACCATCCAACCTGAGCTCACCCTCTAATGTACTCATTTCTAATCCTGTCCATCCTCGTCACACCCAATGCAAATCTTAACATCTTTAACTCTGCCAGCTCCAGCTCTGTCTCCTGCTTTCTGGTCAGTGCCATCGTCTCCCATCCACATAACATAGCTGGTCTCACTACCATCCTGTAGACCTTCCCTTTCACTCTTGCTGATACCCGTCTGTCACAAATCACTCCTGACACTCTTCACCCCCTACTCCACCCTGCCTGCACTCTCTTTTTCAACTCTCTTCCACAATCCCTGTTACTCTGTACTGTTGATCCCAAGTATTTAAACTCATCCACCTTTTCCAACTCTACTCCTTGCATCCTCACCATTCCACTGACCTGCCTCTCATTTACACACATGCATTCTGTCTTGTTCCTACTGACCTTAAAAGGATGGAAATTCATGATAATCAAAAAAAATAAAATTGGAAAATAGAAACCAGAACATCCTTTTGCTTCTTGACTTGCATCCAATGCTGCCACCTTGTTTCACACACAGACACCCTAAAATGAGTTACATCATATGGATAAAAGAATGCACAATAATTTACAGTAAGTTTACATTTATGTATTGTTGTCCATTAAGTAGTAAGACACATGTGCTATGTTACCTCCAAATGTATAACTCAACAACAAGGAATGGGGCTCACTAATACACTTTGCATATCACAATACAAGGGAAGCATACTTTTGGCTAAATTACGCATTTCACTGCAACAAATGTTAAGAAACTATCTAGTATAATGTTTAGATCCTGCTTTTTACCATTTTTAAACCTTGTGTTTAATGTATTCACTTTAAGTATGTTATGTATATTTGTCCATCTGTTGTATTTTTTCATTTTCAGTTTTTGATGTCTATGTTAAATATTAATTACTAATAAAGAAGAAACTTGTGATCATATTAGTTTTTATCGTAGCTGTATGGGTCAGCAAAATGCACAACACGTCTTTGGTTGCAGAGCATGAAAGATCTACTGCTATTGATTCTTTTATTCAGTGATATTTGTTGGATATGTTATGCAAGTTCCGTGTAATATGTTATATGCTACTAAGAAGAAAAAGACACAACTTTTGGAAAAAACCAAAGGCAATCAGATAAGTTTTCACTCCTTAGTGATTGCAATTTATTACTAATTTGGTTGATCTTTGCATTGGGTTATTATGAAAAAAGTATCAAGTATCTGTAAGCCTTTGGAATGAATTTTAACAGCATTGATGGTCATTTTATCTTTTAAAGTAAACACAAACTCATATATGTGCCAGTTCTTGATCTAACACAAAACTTGATAAATCCATAACAAAATCATTCCATATGCTAATTATAAATGATTTCTGTTAAGACTGTTTTGGCATACTGTGCATGTTTAGTAATCAAGAATACAGAAGCACACTGCAGCAGGTGGAAGAGCAATCTATATTTTATATTTCTTACACAAATGGTTAGATAGAGCTTGCTTTTATTATTATTAACATTAAGATAGTAAAGTGTATACAGTTAAAAACTAACCCTAGACTCTAATTAAGGGACTGGGGTTCAGTTTGCTTAGTCGTGAAGAATAAATAATAAAAATAAAGAGTGAGAAGAAACTAGACAACTTTTCACCCTTGATCTGAACATGATGGAACAGCCTTCTTGCTGCATAAAAGTATAGCATCCATCTTTCCTTACTGAAGGAGGCTGAAGACCCATTTCTCCACTTTTTCTGAGGCCTTCAATGTGGACCTGTGGGATGACCACTTTAAGCATTTAAACCTTTATAAGTACTTATAAGTTTTATTTCTTGTAATTCTGTGTTAATGCTTGTGTTTCACTTTTCTTCCCTTGTAATGTGTCCAATTGAGTCTTAATTGTGGAACAATCTTGATGCAGTGTCTATAATTCATAGCTTATATTTCTTCCTTTATGGTCTTATCACTTCAAAATGGTAAAAAATGTAGGTAAAATTATTGACATTTTATAAAATGTAAACACTCTGAGACAATATTGCCCTTTTATACTATTTATAGCATGTTTTTAACACTGGGAAGAAAAGTGACTTCCTAGATTAAGCTCACACAAAGATAGAAAAAGCATGCATTCTGTCTAGTCTTGAATGAACCCAGTGGGTCAAGACCTGAGAGGCAGACATGCTATTTGCTTCACGATCATATTATTTGAAATCACACTAGTCTGCTCACAAAGAACTATAATTTAGAACAAGTAGAGGATCATAATCCTTTAAATAATTTTACAAAAATGCTATCTTGCATGCTTGTCTCTTTAGCATAAATGTCAAATTTATCCAGGCTAAAAGACATTACACTATTTGATATATGTTATTAAAAACAGCATAGTATATAAATAACCCATATGTCGTGAAACAGTATATTGGTATAAAGTATATGACATTTTTAAAGTGCTAATTGGATACATGTTTCACAACAGCAAACTTCAAAGCCTGTTCATGTTTTCTCAGTAAAAAAAAACAACTTATTTCTCACATAATTTGGATATGATGTGATGATCAATGTATTCTCTCTATTTATTGTTCTAAATCAGGGGTCCCCAACTCCAATCCTGGAGGGCCCCAGTGGCTGTAGGTTTTCATTTTAATCGTTTTTTTAATTAGTGCACTGGTTTTGCTGCTAACTTCTTTTGATTTAATTTTAATTGACTTTTTTTTTAAGATTTGTTCCCCTAATTTTTTTCATTGTTCCTCTGAATTGCTTCATTTCTTTCCTTAAATGGCACCCAAACAGAAATGAAATGTAAAGCAAGTGAGCCCACAGAAGACCAACTAAGTCCATACAATTATTCAACTCAAAATTATATACCGAGCATGTCTGTTTCGCTTAAAATTGTCCAAAATGTTTCCAGGGGAAGATCCAACCTGCAAATGTTGCAATCAAATTCCAGCCTCACTAGGCCACATGTTCTGGACCTGCACCAAATTAACATCATTTTGGACCAAAATATTTAAATGCCTATCTTATTGCCTTTACTACACTATTGGCACGTAGACTTATCTTGCTCAACTGGAAGAATCCTAACTGTCCTATTCTAAGTCAGTGGGTAACTGATGTTATATACTATTTGTAATTGGAAAAATCAAATTCGTACTTAGAGGATCTGCGCAGAACTTTTTCAAAACCTGGCAGGATCTAATCAATAACATTTTAGAATAAGCTTTTAAAGCACCAAGGAAGCAGATTCTCTCCACTTTTTCTTTTTTTCCTTCTCCATTTATTTTTATTAACTTATTAATTCATCTGTTTACTTAAGTTTTACTCTGCTGGCTTAGCTCTCTTTCTCTTTTCTCCCTCAGGGGTGAGGGTTGATTTGTTTTCGATATCATTTTTGTAAAAATTGATTTATTTGTATGGAATGTTGTGTGATTTCAATAAAATCAATAAAATAAAATAAAATAAAAAAAGAAGACCAACTAAGTCAGGGCCCCCCTCCAGGACTGGAGTTGGGGACCCCTGTTCTAAATACTAGCCATCACAATGGCATGGGTAGATGATAGGACATACTTCTGAAAGCACAGCAGATATTAGCAAAACATCAAAACATAGCACACAAGTGAACGGTGTAAATAAGAAGACAAACATCAAACAAAACAGTTTTGGGGCTTCATCCAGGACATCCCCCTTTATGTGCATTTTAGGCAAAAAAAGATGGACAAATATAAAAAAATAATTCTGGCACCTTAGAGTGGTGCCAAGTGTGGTTGTGTCAGAGCATCTGTTCAGCTCATGCTTTGTTAGTCTAATCAGACCTCGTATTTGGGGGTTTTCCATGAAGCAGCTTAGTGTGTAAGCCTTGATTAAATCCAGACCACAGACTTATTTGAGCTGATTTTGGTTCCACCAAAGAAAATTAGAGAGAGTCACACATGGTAACTGAAGCAACTGAGCTTCGTGTGTTAGCTTGCTTTGTATCAGGGTAAAAATGAGGATTAGCAGAGTGTTGTGGATTGAGAGTTCATTAAATTCCTGCTCGATAAGAAAAAACATCTCAGAGAAAGGTTCTGATGTAGCCAAATTTTCATTTAAATTAATCTTACATGTTCATTACAAATGGTAAATCTTTATAACCTAAACTATTATTTAAAAACAAACAACATTTAAATTATATCATTCATTTCCACCTTTTTTGTCAGCGATAGGATTTTATAGCATATATAAAACTGCAGCATTCTTAATTACACTTTCTTTTAAATTAGTCTCATATTTGCTGGAAAGAGGTAAAACATTTAAAACATTATTTATTAAAAAGTTACGAATTAATAATATTTCATATTTAAATTATGTCATTCATACTGTTTGCTCCTTTTTTTTCAGTGAGAGAAAAAAGCAAAAGATAAAGTATTTAAAAATCAGTTAAAAAAAGGGGGTGTTATGTAATGTGAAAATCTTGAGTTATTTTTGTAATAATTCTAAGTGAATAAACCAGTAACATTAAAGTAGACTAAAGATGTGTATAGTGCTGTAATGCACAAGAAAAAGCCACACTTCAAGATTTTCTGGGATCAACCTTGGTGTGCTCTTCTGTGCGAGCATACTACATAGAGCTTATAAACCACCAGCCAAAATAATGAAAGAAAACCCAGTCATTTTGGATCATGAAAATATTTGTATGTACATTACAAAATAATAAATAGTAACACTTATTAAGTAGATTGAACTGCATACCTTAATAATTAAATGGATTTTACCTATTTATATTTATTTTTATAATAGTCCAAATCCTTTTTTTTTCATTATTAAGTTATTAAAAATAGAAAATGTTTTCTAATTGAGGCTATAACAAAAAAATACAAACACTCATTATAAAAACTGTCAAGTCTGGTCTTGTACCCATGACAACGATTTTCATACAAATGGTTGTGGTTACATTCAATGCATAAAATGTGAAGTTTGGTAAGTGAGTCCATGTAAAATGTATTTATCCAAAGTTGTATCAATAGCACTAGATAATGGTACTTAGGATTCCCAAAAGTCATAGGTACAATAGATTGCTTTAGTGTGCAAATAAATGGCAGTTATCATTGTTAAAGGTGTACATAGAAAACTATGTAAACGATAGAGGAGCCATGCTGGTCAGAGCAAGATGTGTCAGGTTTTAAAGCAAAGAAGTGGTTTGACAGTTCCAGAATGTTGCGGGCTGTGATAGTCATGTCAACATCTGTCCACAAGACTGCCTCAGTTTTACCTGCTTGAGGAGGACCATTTCCATCAGAAATCAGTGATTGGGCTGCATTGACAAGCGAAAGTCACCCCGTATTCTTAAGTGTTCTCCCTCACTTTCTTTCCATTGGCACATTGAGTCAGAACCGTCATTCATTCTGATTTTCAATGCAGAGATATTTCAAAGGTTGCATAATATATCTAAGTAAATTTAGTGGGGAAGTGCAAATTCCGACAAAAATATAAAATCACATATGTCATCACATTTAGTAGGACATACAAAAAGTGATCTAAATCTTATCTGAAAAGTTTGGATTTCATGTAGTTTTTGCTCTTCCCACTTCTCTGAAAAGGTGTGAGTGAAAAAATCAGAATTGCTGCACTGTGGATTTAGCATATGTAGCAAAAAGAGGAGCAAGGTGTAAACTACATGCAAGAAGTATGCTTTGAATGGAAAGTGGAAAGTGATTATAGTAGGCATGCAAAGGGTACCCAGAATGTTTGGAGAATGTATAAATTCTGGGAAAAAATGCATATAAAATATTCAATAGTTTTGTATGTTATTTCTGTTTTTTCTGTTTTTCATGCAGTCTAATGTAGTAGCACTCAGTAGATGGTCTATAGCTAAATGTGGCCCACCAGATGTTTTGTGCTGAAACAGGTTATTATTAAAATGGATCATTCACTTATACAGCAGATGTCATATATGGTATACCAATTGCTAAATCCAGAGATGATCTGTTGGACCAAGGCATGAACACCTCTTACCTACTTTTTCTGTTCTAGCCTACCTTCCTGAATTACCTTCTGGCAGAAGAGAATGCTTCAAGCCGCTAGGGCAGGCTAGTTGGAACAGAAAATGCACATTTGTAAATGAAACTGTAGCAAAGATTGGGTGGGGGTTGATTTGTTTTTGATAATATTTTTGTAAAAATTGATTTCTTTGTATGGAATGTTGTGTGATTTCAATAAAATAAAATAAAAAGGAAACTATAGCAAAGATTGATATCAAAAGTTAGAAAAACTGTTGTCAAACGTGAGATTCTAAACCTAGACAAAGTCAAAAGGGGAATAGTTAGAAGTCGGTTATCAACGGACTTACTGTCACAAAACTTTGTATTGCCTAGTCCTGTAGATCTTTTCTTCTGTTCTTAGATTCTGCATTTGAGTTTCGTATAGGGACTTATTAGCCTTTGATTTCCTTTTTAGGCAAATCATGTTTCTCCTTTTCTTCCCATTTTCAATTTTTGTGCTTCTTTTTGCTTTCTTGTAATAAACTGTCATGTTATAAAGATTTATGTTTGGGCTGGTCTTATCAAGCTAGAGAATTTTCTTTTAACTTTTAAAGCCAGTTTCCCATTTTTGGGCCTGTGTGAGCCACATCCTGCCTGTGGAATTTGGAGGTTGGCTGTCTAAAAATAAGGCTACTTCTGGGCAGGTTGATGAAGGTCCTGGACTGCTTTTTGGGACATTTAGGTGGTCTCACATCTCTTTGTCATGCTTTTGTCACCTTTTCAGAACAGAAGGAAGTTGTGAACACAAAAAGATTTAGTCATAAAGAACATTAAAAAGGTCAAAAATGAAAATAAAGTACAAAATGGCAAGCGTTTGTCTTGTAACATGCCATCATGTTTTACAATGCCGTTGTCATGGCATGACACATAATGAGTCTCCGTCAGTTGCCAAAGCCATTGTAAACACTATGACAATGGCCAAAACAAAATAAAAATACTGCTATGATAAAGCAAACAAAATATTTAGTAAGATAATTATTTCCATAACAAAATTAGACGATTAGATGATTGTTAAGAATTACACAAGATCTTGGCCTGGGGAACTGCTGGGTTGAATTTACCAGGGTATCAAGTGTAGCTTATGTCACACATGCCTGTATTATTATTATTATTATTATTGTTATTATTATTATGCCCTCAACCAAATAATTATTGGGACAGCATGCAAAGACAGAAGGTACAATGAGAACAAAAAAGAAAATGCAAACAAGGCTTTCCAGAGTTGTGACTGAAATCAGCTTGTCAGTTCTTTGATTCAGCGGCACAAACTGTTTCTTTTTAAGTCACTTCATACCCTACAGACTTCATATATACTAAAGTGCTCATCTGTGTATCCAGTATATATTAAGCATGTGATACTTTAAATCCCAAACAGTGTTCCTGAACTAAAGAGACTTTCTTGCATATGTGTTATTTTGACAAAATATTATTTTCTTAATAAAAAGGATGTTTGACTTCAGCCTCTCTTTCACTTACCACAAGGAAAGGTCACCACATTGATTCAGTATAAATTTTAGTTTTGTTCTGTGACCTTTACATGAATTATACTGATGAAAACAAATGTTACTGAAATTCCCAGAACACCTAGGTTATCTTCTCCAAATGCCTCCTCATGTATTTCTGACTCTTTGACTTAAATGCTTATCCCATATTAACATGCAACACAAGATTAAGAAATCACAAAGTGCTGAAAATCAAAACACAGAATCTTATACAATTGTGAAGCACAAAACAGTCCCAACAGCATAATGTTAATGACCTCCTTAGTTATAAATTGGTGACAGATAAAACTAAAATATTTAACACCATATACAGTGGACAATGCATGTTTGTCCGTGCTGCTCCAATAATTGAGTAACCTTTATAGCTGAAAAGTGCAGCGGCCGTATTTATTGATTAGAGGGAAGGAAGTGCAATTTAAGCCATAAGTTACCTAATCTTTTTCTTTCCTTCATATTTATCCCCATTACACTAAAAATATGTTGTATTATAAATACATTTACAGGAATCAGTAATCAGGCAGAAACTGATGCCAGACAAGTGATGGATTTTTCTTGGAGTTAATGTATTGCCTCTTCTGCCACTGCTTGTTTACTGTCTAGTAAGCATCTCATTATATTTCATGGCAATGATGTTTTTTTGCTTTTTGTTAATTTCTTTATATAATGCACTCAATATTATGTTTTGTTATATCAATAGAATATCATCCAATAAAATGTGTGTAAAATACCATTCACACACTCACAAATAAACAAAATGCCACCTTTTTAGTTCCCCTTGGGAAAATAAACTGAAAGTAAATTAAACCTAATGTGTAAATCAAAAACTAACATAGAAATGAACTGATGAGAAGTATTTTGTCCTGAATAGTTTTTTTTTTTAAATTAATTTCTTACACCAGAAAGAGCTTTTTGTTTTCACCACCTTGGCTATTAGGAGGTGCAGCCTCCTCACATACTCCTAGAAATAACATCACAATATACAGTTTTTTAGTATCACACAGTAGCAACAGGGATACATTGCTATATATATTTATATATATACAGTATATATATATATATATATATATATATATATATATATATATATATATATATATATATATATATATATATATATATATACTAGCCATCCCCCGCGGTGAAAGGACAGTGAGGGGGTCCCGCCCACCTCTCTACTCCTGATGTCACTCTTCTCCCTCCCCTCAGCCCGCAGCCTCTGTCTCAGATTAGCGTGAATATATCGCTCCTGCAAGACGAACTCTGATTCTTAGCACAATGAGAGAAGTCACAAAATCAACCGGCTTGTTCAAGCAAATTATAGAAAAAAAAGATCTAAATCCATTAAGTAGATCTCTCATTCGCTAGCTAAGCGGAGTTAAGGTTACACCCTGAGGCAGATGCGTGAGTGAGGACGGCCCCTCCCCCTCCCCACAGCCTGATGAGTCTCTCTTGGATTCACGCTAATAAATTGGTACCGCAAGCAAACCATGATACTTAGCGTGATGAGAAAGTCGCAAAATCAACAGAATGTTCAAACAAATTATAGAAAAAAACCTGATCTAAATCCATTAAATAGTTCTCTCGTGAAAAGCCGACAGACATACAAACGGGTCTAAAAAATTATAAGAAATTTCGCGATTGGACCACGAAATTTTTAAAACCGTTTCTTAGCGAGCACTTATGGGCCATGGGTAACCTATATTCCAAATTTCAAGTCCCAAGTCCTCATGGTTCGGGAGATTTCATGATGAATGAGTCAGTGGTATTTGGCTTTTATAGATAGATAGATAGATAGATAGATAGATAGATAGATAGATAGATAGATAGATAGATAGATAGATAGATAGATAGATAGATAGATAGATAGATAGATAGATAGATAGATAGATAGATAGATAGATAGATAGATAGATGTAGATATATTGATATACCTTTAAATGGCCATTATAGCCACAATAAGCAGAATGGCAGTAAAATAATGAAATGATATAATATTAAGAAAATAATACTAGTAAATTCCCAAACATAAAAAATTACAAAATAAATGCAACAACTAAAAGAAACAACCACAGAAAATCAGGAAAATTATGATAATAGGGATTAAGTTAGTAGGACATCTAAATCAAGACAGGAACTTCAAGTGGGCTTCCTGTAGTGGATTCAAAAGTTTTCATCAGGTTTTTAAAAGCTATTTAAATATTTTATTTCTGCTTCTGCCATTTTTCTTAGATTTTTTGCTGTGCACAAATGATGTTGTAATATTGCCTTGAGGAGATCTGAAGTCAAACAACGAAAGAATATCCTTGGTAATTGAGGGTGCAGGGCCAAGGATTGTCTTGATGGTGAACAGCAAGGAAATGCCAGTTTATTCCACCCGTCCTTTCTTTTGGGAAAACTTAAATTTCTTATCTAAGTCCATAATTGCATAAATATTAGTAAAATATGATGATCTGGAAACTTGTTAGTAAGCTGTTGCATCCTACAGTTCTTAACCACTTTGATGTGTCATGCCATACACAGGAACACTAGCTTGGCAAAATAATAGTGGCAACATGGAAACTAGAAGGCTGCTGTATGCAAGCAAATCTTGCCATCAATTGAATGAACTGTATGAGAAGAAATATTTTTCAACACTATTCTATTCTAAGTTTATTTAAACATGACAAAACATTTGCACACAGTATGAAGTATGCATAAGAAGACACTTGAACAGGTGCAAGTAGAGTCATATGGTGGGTACAACCTTTAAAGAAGGAAACATATTTATTGCTGATTAGACCTGTACCAGTTATCTGTCATCGTCTAATTCTCCCACGTGAAACCTGAAAACCATGAGGACTGATTGAGATAATTTATCATTTATGGACAATGGATTATAGGTCCACTCTCTACG
Source organism: Erpetoichthys calabaricus (assembly GCF_900747795.2). NCBI lineage: Eukaryota > Metazoa > Chordata > Cladistia > Polypteriformes > Polypteridae > Erpetoichthys > Erpetoichthys calabaricus. The sequence continues at coordinate 63,378,679 of NC_041399.2, read as the reverse complement.
ACTACAGATAAGCTACACAAAGAAGTTCCAGTTTGAAACAAAGATTCTGGATTAATTCATGCCACATATAATTCAACACAATGTAAGTTTAAAAAAGGAGATTTTCCATAAATTAAAGACCAGTTTACCATCAATGGTGCCAAGAGAGAAGAGCCTTTTCTGGAAAAAGGAAAGACAGCTGAAAAGTCCAAAAGAAGGGAAATATGAACTGAGAAAATTATTTTGTAGGAAAGATAATTGAACTTTGAAACTTTACACCAGAACAGCAAGACATTCACAGAACATGTGTAGGAAAGTACCAAGGGACTTAGAGGAACAAAGGGAACAAAAAGGATCAGCTGGTAAGTCAATAGCAAATTGTCTGTGGGGCATTAAATATAAGTGGTGTACAAATTTAAATTGAGTATGTTGGTATTTAGGTTTTTTTGATGCTAAAGTAACTTTCTTAAAAAACATATGCCAATCAAGAATAGTGAAAGGAGGAAGTCATGCTCCTGAGCCACATTAAGTGGTAATGTTTTTTGCATTCTTGCATATAATGCAGAGGCAAGACTTGTTTAAGGTGATACAGACTGAATAAAGAACAGCAAAGGATGATTGGTGTGGAGGATTGCTGGCTTCCGTCCGGCCCTCACCCCCAGGCCGCTAGGAGGAGCCCTTCGGACAGCATATTCGTGCCCCGAGTTCCAGCAGGGCATCATGGACTTTGTAGTGTTGTTACACAGCCTTGCTGGATACCTTGGGGGCCGCCAGGAGTCGCTGTAGGGGGCCTAGTGGGCCCTTACATGCCCTATAACCCGGGAGTGCGTCATCACCACGTGACAGGAAGAAACGACGTGCTCCCAGGCTGAAAAGACTGTTTACCCTGACCCGGAAGGGATAAGGACTTGGGGGTTTGGCCAGGAACCACTTCCGGGTCAGGGGCTATAAAAGGACTCTGGGTGAGCCCAGACATTTGAGCTGAGCTGGGTGGAAGGATGGCAACGCGTTTGGGAGAGGAGGATTGGTTTTTGTATTGATTATTGATTTATTTATGAGTATTGTGGAGTGTAGGGTGCTTGGTGCACATTATTATTATACAATAAATAATAATTGGATTTTTATCTGGTGTCTGACGTCTGATCAGAGGGTTCAAGGGGTCACGGAGACCTCGATCTTTCACAGTGGCGTAGTCTCGGCAGGATTCTCTGGCCGTTCAGTTTTGGCAGAGGACCTGAAATTTAAAAAATTTCTGTGGACTAAGAACCCCAAGAAGACAGCGTCAGGACACTCAAGAAAAACCACCATACTCCGTGGGCTGCGCTGCTTAATAGAAAGCCTCATTCAACATCGGTTAGAGATGGGAAAGAAGTCCGGAAAAAAGGGCAATACCAACTGGGTGCAGAACCTTACAGAGGCAGAGAAGGTGTGGACCTACCTGACTGGGAGTGCAGAAGACCGAGAGCTGATTAAAGCCGAGCAAGCCCGAGTAGGGCAACAGCCGGAACGCTGTCGGTTTGAGACTCCAGAGGACTACCCAAATGAACTGAGACTGGATCGTCTACGTTCCAAGGTATGTGCCGGGACAACGCCCGATGCGCCGGGAGCTGTATGTTCTTATTTTGCAGAGGCCGAGCGACACGAAACGGACTATAAGACGGACACATCTCTCCTACTCAGGCAAGATGGCTGCGACAGAGAGATGGCGAGCCTATCTAGGAGTCTGAAAGGGAGAAGTCTATTCGCCGACGACGATCACGTGAACTATCCCGGTGCAGGCTGGGTATATCGTCACCCAAACGAGTCACCTGACCAGGAAGACACCTGCTCATTGGCAGACACGTGCTTCATGCTTTCGCCCGAAGGTTGTTGGGAGGAAGGTCAACGGCAGTCCGTTAGTGAGGTCGTGTGTTCCCAGATGGAACCAGACTCCCTGGAAGGGAAGGGGGAGGCAAACGAAGCAGAGCCGGAGTTAAAACAAGGTAAAGAGGGGCGGGATGTGACTGAAGGATCTGCCGTTAAAGAAAAAAAGGCAGATCTCAGTCGGCTCGGAGCAGCCAGCCGTCCCTCTAAAGACTCCAACTCCCAAGAGTCTTTGCGTGACACTGAGCACGTGCCGACAACGGACGTGCCCATTGGCTCTCGGCCGGTAGCAGCGCCCAGGCCGTCTAAAATGCGGGACTCAAATTCCCAAGAGCCTCCGCGAAGCCCAGCAGAGCACGTGCCAGGAGCGGACGTGCTCATTGGCTCCCGGCCGAAGGATGAGGTAAACAAGGAAGTAACCTTGCCTCCAGCCGAGATAACTAACTTTATAAACTTATGGGAGCTCGAGAAATGTCTCAAGCCCCTTTACACTTTCTTCCAGGGATTGAAGGAACTGAAGGAGCGTGTGGAGGAGCTGGGAGCTACAGCCGAAGCGCCGTTGAAGGGACGAATGAAGTACCTACGGCGATTAGGCCGTGAAGCCCCGACCTTGATTGATTCGGCGGTGCAGGTGAGTGAAATCTGCGCCGTATATAGTAAGGGAACACAGTGCGTACCGACACCGCGATTAAAAAGTAGCGGCTGCCAAAACGCTGTGTGCCCGACAGTTGAGCGAGGCACAATAACCGACTGGTCGGGGAAGGAAGCGATCCACCCGGGGCTTGCGTTTGACGCAGGTTCCCGGAACGAGTCGCCACTCCAGACCCCGACTGGTCTGATAAATGAGTTGCCGTTGGTTACTGGAGGGGCAGAGGAAGTGCCAATCGAACCGGGGCGGCTGGACAGTGCTGTTACCCGGAGCGATGTGGTACTAATGACGCCGCCTCCGATAATGCATAGGACAACGGGCGTGCAAACAGCAAAGAGGCTCTCTCTTTTCCATAGGGAGCCTCACGCTGTGCACCAGCCCCAGAAAAAGCAGGAGATCCCCAAACAGAAACGCGGGTCTCCTGACAAAGAAAAGAAACGTGCTGAGAGCAGCAAAGCGGCCGTAATCCCCTCCTTGGTGGAGGAAAGGGCAGAGCTAACCTTGACTGAATTCCCGAGGTGTTTTAGGTCCCGGGAAGAGAGGCGACCAGGAGGACGGCGGCGGTGTTACAACTGCCGTCAACCGGGCCACGTATGGCGAAGTTGTCCCCAGAGGACAAGGGAGCGGTGGGACAGAAGATACACCGTTCCCCCAAGGTTCGCTGGGGGATCTAGACATCGTCGCCAAAGTCCGGACGACGCGTCCTCCTGGAGGAGGACGTCCCTCGCGGGGATCAACGCTCCGCCCCAGTTGGCTTCGCTAAGGGGGGGGTGAACTGTGGAGGATTGCCGGCTTCCCAGTCCTGGAGAGGACCGGCCCTCGCGGGGCAGGCCGATGAGCCCCAGAAGCCTCATCTGAGGGAGGGGCCATGTGAAGGACAGCTGGGTCCCATGCCCGGCAGGGACGCCCCTGCTGCATCTGTTCCGGGGGAGCCACCATGGGCAGCTCAGTACCTCCCCCGGGACGCTTGGTGGCAGCCTCCCTGGTGGACGATGATTCCCCAACCTGGCGCAAGGCTCCATGGGAGATGGAGTCCTCCACAGCCTGGTTGGGGGCTTGGATGGCCGCCAGGGGGAGCTGCATGGACTTTCCAGCCCAGCTGGTCCACTCGTCAGCCCCACCCGGAAGGTCAATTAGGGCCAGGTAATCAAGCACCTGGAACGCTTCCGGGTGGGGTATAAAAAAGGCCAGCCACCACCACTCGAGAGAGCCAGAGTCGGGAGGAGGAGGACTAAGCCTGTGGAGGAGTGGTGGTGCTGAGGTGGATATAGAGAGAGTTTGTGAGTGTATTTGGGACTGTGTTGGGCCTGTGGGACACGGGGAAGACACGCCTCACGGCTGAATAAATAATAAAGAGCGTTTTATTTAAGTACGTGCCTCTGCCTGAGTCTGTGCCGGGTCGGGCGCTATATAGCGCCTTTTACATTGGACAAAGGAAAAGACAAACACAGTAAGACTTAAGAACTGACTTAACTTTAAGATGAAGGAACATGGAAGAGGCTGGAATGGAAAACTTTAACAATTAAAACATTCAAAGCCCCAAGCTGTCAAAACTTCTCACAAGCATGGCAATACTTCACTGCCTGCAGGCAGTAAAAGAAACAGGATAAGGCAACATAGTCTTGGGCAGGGGCCTAAAATGATTCTCCACCTTACACCATATATAGTAAGAGTATGAGTAATTAATGGGACCAATTTTAGTGAAAGCTGTTTTAATCTAAGGGAAGTTAAAGATAGGAACTACAGCGATCTGGGAAAAAAACTGATTTGGGAGCCAGGATGGAGGAATACTGGGGGGTTCTAATCCAATATTAATTTTGACAATGCATTTTGTTTTAGTTTTAGTCTTATGCTTCTCACTAAATTGCATTTTAGTTTTAGTCACATTTTAGTCATTTAATTATTGTTAGTTTTAGTCTAGTTCTAGTCAAAGAAATGTAAATATTTGGCAGTTCTGGACTGTCATCACAGTTTTCTGGACTTCAACATGCCTTAGTTATGCTACTATAAGATTTTACCAAAAAAGGCTGGACCAAGCAACACACATTTCATTATCGGGTTTATAAACAATGACATCATTCTGATTTTTCTGACCATGTGCAAATTTTAAATTTTTTCTCTGATATTTTTCTTTAGCAACTGAGAAATACTGCTTAAAACAATACTAAAAATAAAAATTCAAGCATTATACAGTTGACCCTTGATATACGACTAGCCTGACATGCGAACAACTTGCTTTACGACCAAAATTTTTGTTTTGAATTACGACCAACATCTTGCGTTACGACCTGAATGCGGTCACGTGTATCCGCTTGTGTGATTGTAAACAAACAGCCGAGAGCCTTTGTAAGCATCAGTCGGAGCCCAGATACATGTGTTTGTGGACATAATTTCGGTCAGTGCAGTGATTTATATAATTTATTTCGATAATTGCTAAGGAAAGAAGCGAAGGTAACGAAGGTAAAGAAAGCGATCACAATCGAGACGAAGAAGGAAATTGTGTGGAAATATGAGAGTGGCGTTCGTGTGATTGATCTTGCTAATCTCACAGGTGGCGCAGTGGTAGTGCTGCTGCTTTGCAGTAAGAAGATTGTGGGTTCACTTCCTGGTTCCTCCCTGTGTGGATAGTGCTTTGAGTACTGAGAAAAGCGCTATATAAATGTAATTTATTATTATTATTATTAATATATACACCATGTCGAAATCCACCCTCTCAACAATTTTACAAAGAAAAGATTTGTATAAGGAAACTCCTTCCAAACAATAACCACCTTCCATTTCATTCTCCACCTCCTTCCTTCCTGCAAGCCAAAGATGTCAACTTAAATGGTGAGTACAGTATGAAATTGTTGTTTCTGGTAGGCTAGTTACTTTTTATAACTTTTTGGTTAGTACATTAGAAAAAGTATTGGTGTTTTTGGTAAATTATGCACATTATACAACCCTTTTCTATTAAAAAAAGTTAAGTAAGTGTTGCTGTGGGCGGTTTGGAACACATTAAGGGCATTTCCATTATTTCTTATGGGAAAAATAGTCTTGACTTACAAACAACTTGAGTTACAACCAGCCCTCGCGAACGAATTGAGTTTGTAAGTCAAGGGTCCACTGTATATGTAATGAGGAATTAGTGAATTCCAAAATAATTTAGAATACTTAGATTTAAACAAACCTTTAAAAGCAGTTTTTGCAACAAAATACTTTCGAAATCTGATTTGTCAGAGAATCACAATGTTAGGTCTGAAACATTTGCTATAATACGATTTATATTTACATCAAGAGTAAAAAAGTCAAAATTTTTCCATTAATCCAATTTTTCAGCACTCTTGTAAAACAGCCTTTGCTGTGATGTTTCCAAAGTGTCTCACACAAATGATCAGACTTTGTTATTACTTAGCCTATTTGCAAATCCAGTTACAAAGTTACCTGTAGTCAATTAATCATAATTGTAGGACTGCATTACATTCACTAACATACTATTCTAATATATGACATAAGTGCTTTTACTACGTTCTTCACATTTTAGGGATTATACCCATAAACATTACGTTGCCGTCAAAAACCAAAGCAGTAACACGTATTTAGTGTTTGCAGATTTGTATTCAGCACTAACGCAATGATGTTTTACTGTACTGTGCTGAACATATTGTATTAGATGGGAAATGTGCTTCAAGCACTTCAAGCACTGAAATCCTAAATACATTTTATGCTAGTATTAACAAATGGAGCAGCTCATTTCATTGATGAGGTGGACAAGCCAAATACCCACTTCGTTTGAAATTTGCCTTGATTTTTAATTGCTATGACTGTTGTCATCACTGCCACCGTGCCCGTATGTGTAAGTGGATGCGGGTGAGGTGGTTTCACACGTAACTCTGAATAAAGAAATTAACACTGTTCTAACCAGCACTTAATTGATCTAAATGTTAAGGTACAATGATACATCTCTAAATCTGGCAAGGCAATATCCACCTCCAGCCTTTCAAGAATTAATATGGAATGTCAAGTGGAAGATTTTTTACTATTCCAAGGAAATCTTGATAAAAGGGATCTGATATCTGACCAGAATTTATTTTAATTTTAATCTGGCCAATCTGGACTGTAATAATAAAGGCAAAAAATACCAGGAGGAAAGAAAGTCCTAGTCATTACTGAAGATGCATTTCTAATTTATTGAGGCAATATCCGGTCATGAAAGCCTAATATTGATTCCTTGGTATTTAATAAACTTCAAAAGTGGGACTGCTAACAAAGAGCAGGACTGATTACAGGATAAATTAAGGGGAAGAAGATCTGACTTGAACCAATTGATTTTGTATCCATTCACAGACTCACAACAGTCAAATAAGTTAAGGAGATGTGTAAAATCAGAGGTGGCATGACCAAGAAAAAAATAGAATATCATTGGCATTAAGCATGACTTTGTAGGGAGTGCTATATAAATTTAAAGGATTGTAGATTAAGTTTGACTCATGAGCAGTAATAGCTAATGGCTCAAGGAAGAGATTGAAGAGACGTGGAGAAGTAGGCAGCCCTGCCTAGCTCCTTTCGGAATTTGAAAAGATTGCAATAAAGTTGAGTTAATGAGAATAATAGTGGAGTTAGATTAGTAAATTGTCTTAATTATACTGATGTAGGCCTCTGAAAACCCTATGCATTACATGTCTAGGAACAGAAAAGATCAGCTCAAATTGGTCATATTCCTTTTCAGCTCCTAAAGAGAGCAAAGCTGGAACCTGATGGTGATACAGTATGTCAGTAAGAAGACATCTTATATTTTATATTGTCTGGCGAGAACGAGAAAAGCTATTCTGGTCAGGGTGAATTAATTTGGATACTTCAAGCTGGATGTGGTGTGCCAAGAGTTTAGGAACCAATTTTGCATTGAATTTGATCAAAGAGATGAGATTGAAAGCTTGAACGGTCCATTGGCCTTTCACCTTCATTTAACAAAAGGGTGATAATGGCAGTATTAATAGAATCATATTTTTTCAAGTATTGGAAAAAAAAGAGGAACCAATAGTTGCTTCTGAAACATAGCAGAAAACTTAGGTGGCAATCCATCTGGCCCTGGTGATTTCCCAGATTGTATGGGATGTAAAGCCTCTTTAACTTCAGGAAAAGTAATACAATAGGTGCATTAACAGAGGAGACATCATAAATACATATCGAAAAAAATAATATTTAGTATAAAATGTGCAAAGAGAAAAAACAAGGAAAGTGAATATACACAAAACCCTTGCCACCTTTCAAAAGAAAAAACATCTACATGCAACATGATTCACTTAAGGACTAGTAACAATGACATTACCCTGGAAAATATCAATGAGAAAGCTTTTAAAGTGACGCTATAAGCCAATGCATTGTCTCTATGAGTGCTTCTGCTTTCAAGTGTGGTAGATGACGGAAAATAGGAAGTGCAAAGCACTCTTGTTAGTTAAATTATGAAAGAGACTGAGAGAGTTAATGAAAAAAAAAATCAGAAGCCTGAAAATGTAAAACTGGCATGCAGGAACCTCATTGTTAATGATACAATCAGGACAGTTTGTGCACCTCACACGGGAAAGCTTCCATGGTTTGATATGGGTCATCAAAGGTGACACTCCCTGATGCATGAGACAATTTATGACAAGCTAGATAACGGATGAATGGGAGTATCCCAGTTGCTGTTGCTCCCCCAAATAGCAGGTTGACATTGCCTTCCTTGCTGCGGCAGTCAATGCAGAGAATTCAGTAAATAGGAATATGTTGCAACCTTTGCATGAAATGTTTGGAATTTTACTTGCTTGTTCAACGACTGTTTGGCAATCCTTATAGTATAGGAATTTTAACAGCCTCAGGCGAGACAGACTCTGGTTTGGGAATAAATCCTGTGGCAAAGCTCAATTCTTGGAACAAACCCGGAAAAAGAAGGAAAGTTGGCAAGCCACAGTTTTTTTCAAACTCTCAATTGCATTGCCACCTTTTGAATTCTCGTTTATTCCAATGATGTGCACATTGCAGCACCTGTTTCAGTCTTCCAGTTCAGTGAGCTTTTTAGTTAAAGATGCAACCTTTACTTCCAGTAATCATATCTGTTTTTTGTGCTGGTCCTGAATATTCATAAATATTCTCACTGCTCAGCTTTCATTGTTGCTCAGGTCCCACTGAAGAGTGCCAACATCAACTTTAAAACTTTGCTGAGCAGAGCCCTGCATTTGTGGCAAGCTGTTCATATACAGATGACTTCATATTTTCTAAGAAGTGCATCATTGCTGTGCTGACTTCTGCAGATGATGCTGTCGCTGCATGGAGTGCCTTCATCAATGGACTATTTAGAGTATGGGGTAAATAGCAATTAATTCATAATACAAGTAATATAGTATGAATTTATTTTGGCAGAAGGTGAAGGTGGGGGAGCAGATGGCACTAAGGAGCCACCATATCCGTCCTGCAGCTGCAACTGCACATCATGTGGTCTCACAGCTTTGATGCTGAAGTTAGATGTCAAGATACCTTCAGCTTTGGAAGAAAAATCAGTAAAGTAATCTTGACATTTTTTGTATTAACTATTGCATTGTATGACCTATCAAGTTTTCCTTTTGACAGGATGATAGCAAATTTTACACACAAGACAGATGTAAGCTGCTAACTAATTTAGGAAAAATACATAGGAATTTTACAATAGTGTGGTTTTGGTATATAACAGGCTGGGACAGGTATGTAGTCATTTTGTTTTTTTAGCGATGAGGCTACGGCCAAGATTTATTTGTATGTTACTATAAGCTGAGTCTCCATTGTGGAGCTTAAGAGTGCCTTCACGTAACTTTTAATTTCAGTGTAACTTTGTACTGGTTTAATTGATATTTGTCTCTCTTGAATGTCCCCCAAGAAAACAGCTGTGAACACTATTTTGTTGTGAAAAGACATCTGGGGATAAGGAGGGAAATCTTGATAGTATATTGCTCAGTTAAATTCATTTTTAGGAACTAGTTTATAAGTTGGAAAAAGGAAAACACATAAAAAGTTTTAATTAATTTCCCAACGCATGGAAGTTGTATATCCTACCACAGTATGTGAATCAACCATTCCTGAAATCTGGTCAAATTACGCTGATGGTTTGTGTAAAACACATTGATTTTGAGAGACAATTTAATAATACACATATATCATCCTTTAACAGCAAGCTGGCAGAATAATACTTCAGTTCAGGACATACATGTAGTGAATTGTGCTGAGCTATGAAACAAGATAAAGCTGACTTTTTAATCAGGATGTTTTGCTTAGTAAGGAAAACATGTATCCAGCCATTCATCTCAACTTTCATAAACTGGGGACATAGTGAGCAAAATTCTTGCAGGGCAGGATGAACGTTCTGAGTAAGCTTAAATAATTTAAGTAGACGTTTTGTCACTAAGGAATATGCGGTTAAGAATGTCATCACCAGCAAGATCAATTTCAAAGGCTTAAATTCATTTCAGCAATTGGAGTTTTGGTGCCAAATCTTTTCAGGGTAATTTGTGCATCTAGTGGGTTTAGTTTATTTTAATGTTTCACATTGTTATTTCTCCCAAATAATAATGTATTTTTCTGTTAAGCCTGAAAAAGTTCTCCATAAATATTTTCAAATATTTTTTTCCTCACTACAATCCATTCTTCCACTTAGTGTATAGCCAGTATACATGATCATGCTGTTCTTAAACAAATCTGTATTTTTAAGAATTTCGGTCAACAAGGATTGACAATCCTATTGTCCCAGTCTCTTCAAAAAAAAAACGTCAAGTCATGCTTTGTAGGGTCCCCCAAGTGCTACTGCCTACCACACTACTTGGTAACTTACTTCATGTTTTCTCTTTGTGTAAAAGCACAAAGTAAACAAAGTAAAAAACTCATAAAAAAGTCAAAACAGGGCAGGGAACAAAGCTGAAAGGAGCTGCCATCTGTCTTGTACATTTCCTTGTCTTCATTTTCTTTATAGTCTTTTCTTTAAATAACAAAGGTTGATATTCAATTTAAATTTGAAAGATGAATGATACAATTCAATTGATGCATCAAGAATAGATATGAGAAGAATTCTTACCATTGTACTGAACACAAGTGAATGTATAGCAACCAGTCCTTGTGTATCAGTGCTCTTTGAGAAAATGAACAATAGTTGATTGACAGTGTTGAATATTACTTATATCCACAGAGAGGAAAACTAAAGTTAAGATAGCTGATGGAGGTGATATGATCATACATTTGGAGCCAGTTATTACCATAATACAAAGTAATACCACATCTCAGCACAGATTCAAGTGTCATTCCCCTCTGACGGAATTCATATTCCCGTGTTCATGTTGGTTTACTGTGGGAGTTGAAGTTTCTTCCCAAAATCCAAAGAAATATTGCCATCTTGAGTGGCATATCAAACTTGATTCAGATTGAGAGCTTATGCATGTACATTATTATTATGCCATGGAATAGACTTACATTCGATCCAGAGATGATTTTTGATATACAGCTATTGCTGTCAGGTGGGGTTTCTCCACAGTCTTGATCAAGAAAAGAAGGTGTGAGTCATTAGATTTAACCAAAAGCAATATGTCCCATGTTCTTACAATTATGACCTGAATAAGTGGTTATGAAAATGAACAAAAATCACATCACATCTCCAAGACATAGCCTGCAGCAGTAGCTGAAACAATTGGAGGCAATTAACAGGTTTGGAAAGGATAGCTATCAGATTCATATGAGGCATTTTTTAATTATTTTTTTAACTAATTTTCATTTTCAGTGCTTACTAAAATGTGTACTAATATAGTAAAATGGTCTCAAGACAAAATTAAGAGAAATTCAATTAAAGTAAATTCAGTATATACTTATACAGAGGCTGATGAATGAAGATAACGAGAGAGAGAAGAGGTTAGATGATGTGGAGATAGTGAAGTAGGAATTGCAACAGATTACCAAGGAGGAAGTAAGGACAGCTATGAAGAGGATGAAAAATGGAAAGGCTGTTGGTTCAGAGGACATACCTGTGGAAGCATGGAGATGTTTAAGAGAGATGGCAGTGAAGTTTTTAACCAGATTGTTTAATGGAATCTAGGAAAGTGAGAGGATGCCTGAGGAGTGGAGAAGAAGTGTACTGGTGCTGATATTTAAGAATAAGGGGGATGTGCAGGACTGTAGTAACTACAGGGGGATAAAATTGATGAGCCACAGCATGAAGTTATGGGAAAGAGTAGTGGAAGCTAGGTTAAGAAAGGAGGTGATCATTAGTGGGCAGCAGTATGGTTTCATGCCAAGAAAGAGCACCACAGATGCGATGTTTGCTCTGAGGGTGTTGATGTTTAGAGAAGGCCAGAAGGAGTTGCATTACATCTTTGTGGACCTGGAGAAAGCATATAACTGGGTGCTTCAAGAGGAGTTGTGGTATTGTATGAGGAAGTCGGGAGTGGCAGAGAAGTATGTAAGAGTTGTACAGGATATGTACGAGGGAAGTGTGACAATGGTGAGGTCTTCTGTAGGAGTGAGGGATGCATTCAAGGTGGAGGTGGGATTACATCAGGGATCGGCTCTGACCCCTTTCTTATTTGCAATGGTGATGGACAGGTTGACAGACGAGATTAGACAGGAGTCACCGTAGACTATGATGTTTGCTGATGACATTGTGATCTATAGCGATAGTAGGTAACAGGTTGAGGAGACCCTGGAGAGGTGGAGCTATGCTCTAGAGAGGAGAGGAATGAAGGTCAGTAGGAACAAGACAGAATACATGTGTGTAAATGAGAGGGAGGTCAGTGGAATGGTGAGGATGCAAGAAGTAGAGTTGGCAAAGGTGGATGAGTTTAAATACTTGGGATCAACAGTACAGAGTAATGGGGATGGTGGAAGAGAGGTGAAAAAGAGAGTGCAGGCAGGATGGGGTTGGGGGAGAAGAGTGTCAGGAGTGATTTGTGACAGGCGGATATCAGCAAGAGTTAAATGGAAGGTCTACAGGACGGTAGTGAGACCAGCTATGTTATATGGGTTGGAGGCTGTGGCACTGACCAGAAAGTAGGAGACAGAGCTGGAGGTAGTAGAGTTAAAGATGCTAAGATTTGCATTGGGTGTGACAAGGATGGATAGGATTAGAAATGAGTACATTAGAGGGTCACTTCAGGTTGGACGGTTGGGAGACAAAGTCAGAGAGGCGAGATTGCGCTGGTTTGGACATGTGCAGAGGAGAGATTCTGAGTATATTGGGAGAAGGATGCTAAGGATAGAGCTGCCAGAGAAGAGGAAAAGAGGAAGGCCTAAGAGAAGGTTTATGGATGTGGTGAGAGAGGCCATGCAGGTGATGGGTGTAACAGAACAAGATACAGAGGACAGGAAGATATGGAAGAAGATGATCCGCTGTGGAAACCCCCAATGGGAGCAGCCGAAAGAAGAAGAGCAAGAAGAGTATATACTTATACATGGGAAGTTGTAATAGATAGACTCATATTACTATACATATTCCATGCACACAAGTTTTTTTTTAACTGACTTAATTCAGGATGTAGAGTCTTCCAGCTCTGTCATGTGTAAGGTAGAAACTAGCCCTGGCTAGTATGACAATACATTATAAGTGCACAAACATATATATCCACACTCATCCACATTGGGTAAGCAACCTTGCGTGCACAGCTCTTTAAGATTTGGAATGAGACCAATGTACCCACTGTCAAATAGGTAAAATGGATACAGTAAATATGAGACAACAGAAAATAAGCAATGCACAGCTGTAAATATTCACAGAATAAAGTAGGAAAGACCCCTATTAATTTATTGAAACCAGCTGAAAACCATCTGAACCAGTCATGATGTGGATGCCAGTTCACTGCAAGGTACAGTAATCCCACCTCCATCGCGGGGGTTGCGTTCCAGAGCCACCCGCGAAATAAGAAAATCCGCGAAGTAGAAACCATATGTTTATATGGTTATTTTTATATATTTTAAGCCCTTATAAACTCTCCCACACTATTATAAACATTTCACGCACAATTATACAGCATAAACCCTTTGTATTCTCTTAGATATTAGGTAAGATTCATTGAAATTATGTATGTAAACACAGTAAAACCTAAATATTATTTTAAAGATATCGAGCATCTCCGATATCACATATGTTACAGCCATTACGACAGACAGGCCACCAGCAATAAATACGTACAATGCAAGAAAAATTGTATACAGTAAAATGTGTGTACAGTGACACTAAACTATGTACATGTAATAAGTACTGTACGTAAATAATTAATTATGGTTACTCACCAACAATGACACGACGACTTGTCCAATAACGATGAGTTTCATTTTACTGCACTACAAAGGATAGCGTTACAGCTCTTCTAAAGGAGCCTCTTCAGGCGACTGTTTAGCACCGCCGTTGTATTTCTTCCATCACTCTTCAATCCAAATCCCTAAAGCAGATTCCATCCAGACTACTGCCTTATCACGTCCACTTGCAACTCGTTTTGGACCCTGGTTAAAGGACACTGCGGCCGTAGATCTTATATGCTTTTCCTCCTTTTTAAATAAAAAGAATCGTGGACTCATTGATGCTGTAATGGTGTCCTGCAGCGTTGTAGCTGTTTCCTTCCTTCAACATATCCAAAACTTTTACCTTTTCTGCAATCATTTGCATCTTCTGTTGGCGCTTGGACACGGCTCCTGCAGCAGTAGCAGTAACGTGCGTTAATGCTGAATGAGTGAGATTAGACTTCCTGGTTAATGCAGCACTCCGTCGCTGAGCCAATCAGCAGCACACAGGAACTTAACCGAAGGCTCTGATTGGGTAGCTTCTCAGCCATCCGCCAATAGCGTCCCTTGTTTGAATTCAAATGCGTCCCTTGTTTGAATTCAAATGGGCAAATCAACTGAGGAAGCACACGTACTGCAGACCGCAGACATCCGCGAAGCAGTGAAAAATCCGCGATATATATTCACATATGCTTACATTTAAAATCCGCGATGGAGTGAAGCCGCAAAAGACGAAGCGCGATATAGCGAGGGATCACTGTATACTTTTGGACGCACACTCATAATCTCTCATAGAAGGCTGATTAAAACATGGAAGTTAAACTAATGCAAATACCCTTAAAATGTGACAGGAAAAAACAGCCGACATGTAGCAAATGTAGACATTTTGAAAACTCTACAGTAACTGTGACCAGGCCAGGCCAGGTTTATAAATATAAACGGACACAAGGAAACAATGCATGTACTGTAGATGTTTTGAGGTTCTTAAAGGCTCAAAGTGATATAAATACAAATACATTTTAATGTAAAATAATTAAAAGGTAAGCTAATGTAAGACCAGCTGTCAGTAGAAACATACATAGACATTGTGCTGGTAACTAGTTTTCCACTTTGTGTCCCTCTCATTCAGATTAGCTTTTCTTGCTAACCTTTCCCAACTGCTTCTTTTACATAAACCAGATGTTGATGGTTTGTTAATGTTTAGTCAAAGAAATATTCCTGAGAATGTAGCTTCGGTTGCTCCTATTCATTTGTGTGTTATAGACAGGCTAGCAAAGTGAATACATTACTGATAAAAGCAGTAAAAAGTAGCACTCAATAGGCCATTACCATTTACATGAATTTTTATGTATTTATCATGAATTTCAATAAATGTGCTACTCTGATGCATCTTAATAATACAACAGTCCCAATTTTAATTGTATTAATGTCATCCCTGAATTTTGCACGCATCAAAGCTACATTGAGTTCTACTTTTTTAATGTCTGTTTAAAGTACATTTTCATAAAGATGGGTAAAAGGTAAGCTATTACTGTTCTTTTTAGAAACATCTTTAGGTGCAGCAACTTGAGGCATAATTTGAATTATTTCACATTATTTTGAAGGTCATTTAATTAAAGTGAGTTAACTCTATTTTTAAGTAACACAAATACAATGTAAACCTTTGCATATGGTGAATTGTGAAAAGTGGTCCTTGGCATTGGAGAAGGAGAGGGGAGGTTGGGAGCATGCACTGGTGCAGTGTATTTGGCAAATTTTAAATAAATAATCGTGTGCTGGGCTCCAATCGGGTGTGGGTGCCTGCAATCTTGCTTCGGTTCATGGTTGGTTGGGGCGCTTGGCTGATCACGCTGCATACACACGTGGAAGTGGGCGATTCACATGGGTGCCTCAATCATGCCTCGAAGGGAGCGGCATGACGCACTTGGATCCAGTTAAACAGTAGAGATAAGAGGAGCCTTTATGGAACAAGGGAGAAAAAAGGAACAAATCCAGAATGAACAAACGAGAGACAGAAAACAAGCATTATGGAGACAGAGGTAAAAAGAGGGAATTATGGAGGTGGCAGGTGGTGTAAGCCAGTGGGCAGAGGTTGAAGGTAGGCAGCCGGGAGGAAGAGTCCCATGGGGTGTGAAGGACGGACCGAAAAGGGGATGAAGAGGGTTGATTCGACTGTACATTTACAGGAAGCTGGAGTGACCCAAACCTCGCAGCGGGCTCTTGTGTAAGTCCGGAGAGAGGCAGCAGGAGACAAATGGAGCGAGGCGAGGTTCAGATTAGGAGACCTGCTGAGTGCCTGTAACCAACTGGGACCCAAACCTGTTGCAAAGGGTTGGCCATGCCTATCAACAAGGCTGATGGATCTGCAGAGGCTAAGCCATGGAGAGGTCTGTTTTAAGAAGGAGCAAAATGTTTATCCAGATATATTCATTGAGGATATTTTAACCTCCTGGGGTTTGCTCCAGTTTTACTTGGAAATATTTTATTGGATTATTTATTTATTTAAGAAGATTTTTAAACTGCACTGTTTTGAACACTGTTTCTTCGTTTGGATTTTAATAGAAGCACTGTTATTTTTGCACCTCCCCTTTGCTAATTGTGTGTGTCCTCATCTTGGTTATGACTATCGATGGTTCAGGTTCACGAGGCTCCCAGAAGTTACAAGTGAGTGTGAAGCCAACCCGCACCATCACATGAATGTGTACAGAATGTGCTTCATTAATAAATGAGCCTCCAACAATGAAATGAATAACCACCAGGGCCACACTGTACATTTTGCAAGTAATTGTGGATTAATGAGAAATGTAACTGCAAAAAGCTGTAAACCAAAGTCCACCTATAAATAGAAATTAAGCATTTAATTCTTAGGACAGTATGTCATATAATCTTTCCCATTAAAGGCTTCTGCATGATTATCTTGAGTCAAATCAATAAGGGCATTGACTACAATCCTTGTTAACCTCTCATCTGACACTGCAGAGTTACAACCTGGGTTTAACTGCTTGTATAAAATGTGTGTTTGTTTTAAAAATAGGCTGCATTAATTTATAAGGTTGTTGTTCCCTTCTCCCCTACCTTTGAGCTTCTGGCAGTATGTGACTATTTAAACCCCATGATGGTTTACTTTTGGGCATTTCCTGGGTCATGGCCATCACTGAGAGGTATTCTGGGCCACTACACCCTAGTGCAATCTGCAAGTACAAGCATAAAATATACAGTATATAACAAATTTACAATTTAGGAGCTTATGTTGACCTAATATTTTCATTCTTCACTCACTTCAGGGAAGCAATTAAAAAGTTTATCAAATATCAACATATATTGCAGAAGAATGTTCAATACTATTCAAAGAACAATATGCACAAGCTGTACTGTCTGACAGGCTAAAAAGCTACAAGTATGGAATACAGGACTTCATAAATAGATACTGGAGTTTAAGATGAACACCCTCCTGCTGTTGTGTATGCAGTTTCAAAAAATCTTCTCTCTGGAGTTTGCATGTATTTATTGTCCAATTAAATAAAATAAAAACTTTCCAGTGAACCGCAAAAAAATATCCAGTGATAAGCAGAAGTTAATTTCTTATGGCATTATGTACATGAAGTTTTACAGTTAAAGTTCTTTAGTTCTTTCTTGATGCTTTACTTATTTAATATTTGAAGCATTGTTGTGCGGTCACGGCAGCAGTTTACATTTCCTCCCTAATCATTGCTTGTGAGTAGTTTTATTTTCCATCTGTCTTTTCAAATACCATTTGTGAATCCCAAGGGCGCGTACAGCCACCCTTGCCTGATACAGACAGGCAGGACACGAGTTTGCCACACAGCAAACAGTTTATTTAAGTGGGGCAGCACTTTTTCTTTGCTCCCCACTAAAGAGCACAGCACACAAGGCAAAACACGAAAGTATCAAAGTAGAAATATGCAGTCTAGCCCAGAAGCCTTTCTTTCTTCTTCTTGTTCTTACGCATCCACTTCTTCCCAGGCAAGCTTCGTTCACCTCCTCCCATCTCTGGAACCCCAAATGGAGTGAGGCGACTCCTTTTATTCAGGTCCCATGAATGATTCCAGGTGGCTCATTAGAATTACCTGGAATCACTCCCAGGTGTGCTGGAAGTCCACTATAGGGCTCTGCAGCTCCCCCTGGCAGCCCCCACAGAACCCAACAGGGCTGCACCAAACACCAGCTCCCAGCATGCCCTATGGGAATCTGTGGTGCCAGAGCCGCCCAAGAGGGCTGCCCTCTAGCGTCCCAGGGGAAGTATTGCCTCACCGATGCTCTCTCCCCCGGTCCTTCCATTCCGTTGGTGTTCCAGCAAGGTAAAGGCCGTGGCCATTTCTGTCACACATTCTTTCTACTTCTTTCTATCCATGACAGAAACAGTGAACATTTAGAAAATATGTTTTAATATCCTTCATTGCTGTAGTAATTATTTAAGGATTTGATATTTTTGCTTAACAAAGCATTAACCTGATGATATCTCTACTTCACTGCTGTATACTGGACCTTCCCCAGAGCAGCTAACAGCTGTGTCATCTTTAAAGTATAAAGTAATAGAATGTTACCTTTCATTTAGAGACACTGATCTTAAGGAAAACATAGCCCTGCTTTTCATTCTTTCATGTAAAGCTTTGCCATTGTAAACTCATTTTTCAGTCCTGGAGTTTCAGGATCAAGAACTGCATGTCAGCAAAGACAATAGGAAATGTTTTTGCTAATGTATATGTGCCAATAAGGGTTTAAAGGTTCCCTTGTTTTGAGACTTGATTATGCAGTATTGCCACTTCTTACGTTACTAGTTTGTCTTTCTAGAGTGTAAATTGAATAACAAAAATAACAAAGACAGATGGTTGCATACATGACAGGTATCTGTAGTCTTTTTCCAGCTTAAGTGCATAAAATAAGGGAGAAATATCAATTTGTACATACTTTGAAGAGCCTTCTTTTATTTGGGACTTTTCTTAAGCTATTCATAGCTTCTAGAGACTGTCAACAATTGTAGACTCAAAACATGAACTGACCAAGACACAATTAAAATGATACACCTCAGTGAACTGGTGCTCCATTCTTACTTCATGTTCCAATCAGGTTTCTATCTTCAGCTTTAAACTGAGTCATCAGACACCAAATTCAGACAATCCTCCTGGTCTCTTAATAGAATTAAATAAAGTACATGAGTGGAGTGGTCTGTTCTAATCAGCAGAGTATGCAATCTTAATCTTTCAGATGATATTTTAATGTGACTCACCACAGACATTCAATATGTGCTCTATTAAGCTGTGGTGAATTATACATTTGTTATGATAACATTACAGAATATCTGTCATTGAAATGTGTTCATTATTTTTCTTTCTGTAAAGTTAATAGGTAATATTAAAAAATCAGATATTTAAATCCAAATTTGGACTAATGGGCAACTTGTAAACTCAGTTGACATATGTAAGAGAGTGTAAGGGAGCTTCCCTAAATAAACTAGTGTTCAGTTTACAGTTGTATCTGATGACATAAACTTCATCTCTTTAAGTTATGAAAATGAATGGACAGAAATTTCATGTGTTTATCATTCATGGATTCAAATTACTAAATGGATTTTATAGTTTGCTAAAATGCAACTCATATATGTGTATCATAGTGGGGTACAGTTTAGAGATAAAGCGATCAGTATTAATGGGACTTGGATTCTCAAGATTTGGGGTCTAATTTATAAAGCTTTTGTGGATTCAAGCATGAAAAATATGCCCACACCAAAAAACAGGAAAATGTGTAAGTTCTTTAAAACCTGGCATACAAACATTTCTATGCAGTTTACCCTTTATCAATCACAATCAACTTGTAAATATGCATACATGAATACTCCTTAAACACTGCTCTGAAACATCCATATATGGAGTGTGGCAACCAAACTCATACATAGGCAATCACGATGCTGCAGAACGTCATTGATTGGTAGAGCAGCTCCTTCCTGACATGTCAGGACCCACCACCTGCATTCAACAGTACCTGGCTGTGCTCCACAACTGAGCGTGTAAGATCATGCACAGCATTATAGATCCCCTCTCCTCCGTGTTCTGGGGGTCCTGGAAAAGTGTAAAGTGCTAGTGTATGAGCGGGTAGCCACTATCAACTGGCACATGTAATGACATGATTGCTGTTATATTGAATAGTACAGGCCACATGAAATACTGAGGGATCAGACAGTCACCTTACCAACAAACTATTTACTACATACAGCACCATTATGTCTACCAAAGCTACTTTTCCTCAAAATAAATGAATCACGAGTTGACCCAGGCTGCAACATTTCTCAGCCACATCTTGGCATCACAGATGACTTGTGAATTGATGGAAGTAACTGCTCACAGTTAACAAAAGCAGCTTCATTCTTTCTATATTATTGCAATACAAGTGTAGTAAATTGCTCCGATTACTTTAGGAGAGCTAAACACCACTGCAAATTGACTTTTTATTTTGGCAAAAACATTTTAAGTTTAATGTATGTACAGTATACTCCCACTTTATGAAAACTGGATGTAGTGCCTCTCTGGTTGGTTAATGGCTTCCAGAACAGCGGGCACTAAGGAGTAAAGCTTGACTGAGATGTTCCTGAACTGTTAGTCAATTCCCCTGAGAAGTGAAAACAGGTAGATAATATAAGCTAAAAGTGACAAAAGGTAGCTAAAATAAACTGATTATAAATACAAATCAAAAAAATGCAAATACACTGTATTCACAGTCTTAAAACAGAAGTAAAATACAGTCTGAACATTGCATTCATCATTTCTGAGGTGTAATATGTTTGTTACATCAACACACATAACCACAGCTTATGTATAATTATGGATGTGTTTAGCTGGCTTGCCTGCATTTCCCTACTTGATCAAGGGTGTTGTCATTTCCCACTTTCTTTAAAATATTGCGTTGCATTGGTCAGAGTTGTCTTAAGTATATGCATGTTCCCCGTTACGTTTTCTCTTATAAACCCCAATGTTTGTGTGTGAGTTGCATATGCACCGTTCCAGCCACATTTTGTGTGTATGCATGCTTTGTAAATGAAGACCCCAGTAAAGTTCTACACAATTTTCTCTTATCCTACATAATTTTCTATAGGTATTCTGATTTTGTTCCTTATTGTATAGACTTGGTATGTTTGAGTGAGTGGGTTTAGTCTGTGATGATCTAGCTGTTTATCTGTAGCTGGTTTCCGTCTTGCAGCCAGTAGTGCTGGCATAAGCTTCAGCTTCCCACAACTGTAAAACTGGATTAAGCAGGTCCTCTAATGGGTGGTGTATTTTGGTTTTTATTTCAAATCTACTATTAGTTATTAATTAATTTTTGTTAATATTTTAATTATATTTGTATATAATATGGACATACATAACTAATCTACATACAGCTATGTTAGCACAGTTACACATTAGTTCTGCTTCCTCATAGTTCTGCAGAATCTGGATTGATACATGGAAATGATATTACTATTACTTAACATGGGCACAAAATCACACATACATATAAGCTTGTATCTTAGTCCCAGTTTTTAGTGTCTAGGAATTAAGTCTGTCTTTTATTATTCTTATGATTAATTTTAGTTTGATAGCATGCAGTGCTCATTGACTTTATTTGTAAACTGGCAATACATATACAATTAATTTAACTAACCAACTTAAATTTAGTTTTAGAGCAACAACTGAGATGACAATGGGCATAGCTCAGGAAGCAACCCTGTGGTAGTACTAGGTCATTGCTGTGCAAAATCATACTCACATTTGCACTCATTCATATCAAAACAATTAAGACGTAACCTCTCCTTTACATCTATAAAATGTGTTGAAGAAGGCCCTACTTGTGTACAAAGCCCACAGGGACACAAAGAAAAGACAAGGATTTGTAAAGAGCTGTGAAGCTTCATTGATAACTAATGCATCACCATGCTGTCCTTGAAAAATTCATCAACTTTCATTTGGGATGAATAAAATATCAATCTACAGGATCTAGTTATTTATCAACAATGTTAACTATTTAAATATTACTTTTACCAAAAAAATGAGAGGGAAGATATGGAGTTAAATTAATTCATCCTGGTCCACTAAGTATTTCTGTATTTCTCAGAACGGCATGGCCCAAACCTGAAATACTATTTCATGTAATAAGGTTATATAAAAATTAATATAATGAAAAAGGTCTATTGATTGATCAGAGGAGCCTGAGAAATTTAGACAGTAAAGAAAACATACAAACCATTAATGATGGTATATTACTTCAAAATCTTACTTAATTTAAATGGAAACACATGGTAAAAGTTACAACTAGTCTAAAACATGTGGCATTGTGTAAATCATTGCAGCACTGTGAAGACTCATGTCTTAATAATACACTTTAACAGGACCTACCAAGAATTCAATTTTTAAAGAATACGACTCATTAAATCTGTTAAGTGTGCTGAGTAATTCAGAACAGAATCCATGAGTAATACCACTGACTTTTTTCTGAAATTATTCTATAATTCATCTCCTTAGAGAAGGATATAATTAAGATCAAGGTCAACGATAACATTTTTCTTTTTATCTTGGAATGGGAAATTCATTTTGTCATCTGTATTGGAATTTTAAAAGAAACTATCTGAAAAAAGAAAGGGAAATATAATGTAAGATTAAAAAAAAGTTGTCTTATAAACAATACACATTATGGATTTTGCTGAGCTACTCCTACAAGTAGACAGACTAATTATTGAAGGTGCAAATGCCCTCTAGGAGCACATTGATTTTATTCTGAACAGCAGGACTCTGTTATTTGCCAGTATGCTAAACCTGAATGTGTTGTGAAGAGGATCAGCAGGATAATTAAAGAGCTGATTCTGGATATTGCTTACCTACAGTATACAAGATGTTTCACAAATGTTTGATCAAGTCCAATTGTTCCTGTTCAAAGTTTTAATCATGCACTGCTGTTTAACTTGAACATACATGTTTACAAAAACAAATCAGATCAAAGGGCAGAATAGTCTTCAAATCTGAAATATTGAGCATATGTAAATATAACATTTAACAGGGAAGTCATCAAATTTTAGCCTTTGTTGAAAATGTCCTGACTTCTATAAGAAGATGTGGCATTATAATATCAGTTATTTCTTTGGATTTGAAAACAACTATGTATTATTTTATACAAATGAACCTTGGGATTAGCAGGTTTCTTCAAAACTGTTTTAAACTATTATGAAATTACATTTTATTTTTAGCACACAATATATTAAATTACTATGAAGTACTGTAAATATCTTAAATTATTTTACAACATAACAGATGTGTGATAAATGAATATCTGAAAAATGCTTCAAAGTATCAGAAATTTAATTAAAATATAAACTGCTCCTCAGCTATACATTTTTGTTATGAAAAGTAATATTCAAGGTTTCATAGAATCAAACTGTAATGGTCAAGAATACTCCACATAAAAGAAGCCGAAAACAACTGAAAACAGTTCTGATAAAAAATAAATAAATAAACAAACAAACAAATAATAAACCTTTTAAAATAATCTTCAAAATTGTCACATTTAAAATAATCAGTTATCAGTAGTCCTCTCTTAAATTAAATATTATGTAAATTAACAAAGAAAAATACAATAATTGAATAATTCATTTAACCAAGAAGATAAAAAGAAACCAAAAAAGCAACTTTAAATGTACCTGAACTAAAAAAATTAGTTGAAGGAGAATATAAGGAATAAAACAAGGAGTGAGGCGAATGGCAAATATGTAGGCAAGAAACATAAATGAGAGACACTAGAGAAGTAATGGTAAAAGTATGGAAATCCACTAAACAATACCAAAATATCAGGAAGTTGACTAAAAGCCAACATATGTAATAAAATACAACTAAGAAATATCAGAAATCATCAAAAATACATGCTAGAAATCCTCCAAAATCACAAAGACCTAAATAATAACTTTTTTCTGGTAGTGGTTGTGAGCACCTCAACAAAACTATATGCTACTTCAAAATGCAGATAAAAGTATGGTATTTATATCTCTCTCAGGAGAATGCAGACAAGAAAATCACAGCAACTGAAAGCCTGAATCATTTTGAAGACCTTGGGCCTCAAGTATAAACAGTGTGTATGCACAAACGCACACTTTGAGAGGTATAAAAACTAAACTTTGCGTAAAGCCAGTCACATTTTCACAGCAGCCTCACCCTGTGATTACGCACATTTCTGCTCGGTTTTGTAAACTGGAGGCACCCAGCGTCAAAGCAGTGCTACTATTTCTGTGTGGTCTCCCTTTTTTTCAGATTCAAATCCATGATGAGGGCATTATCAAATATGCTGAAATTAATTGCATATTGTTTACAAATTTAATTCACTTGATTGTAATCATTCTATGACAATATAATGGTGCATGGAATGGCCAAACTATTCCAACTACCATAGCTGCTTTAGATATTGCAAATGGTAGAATTAGAAGACAGCAGGTATTTCGAGAGGATGATGACTGGCTTTTACATCAATTTCAATTTCTAAGAGATATCCTCTTGGAGCTGTTTACAAAGGAAGACTTTAAGGAATTGTGCTCTATCTTCTCCTCTGCAAGTTCTGTCTGTCCTCAGGTTTTTAGCCATTGGAGCTTTTCAATGTGAAGTTGCTGACAATCGGGTATTTCACAAACATCACTAAGTCGCGCCTTGCCAGCTGTATAGGATGGTATTATCTGCTTGTCATCCAGATATATACGATTTCCTTATGCTGTGGTTGAACAGGGAAACATCAAAGTGCAATTTGCAGCAACATCTGGTTTTCCAAATGTAATTGAAGCGGTCAACTGCATGCACATTGCTATTGGAACGGCGCTGGACAAATCACATCAGACAGGGATGAATCACCAACAGAATGAGCTGGCATTACATCATCTATAGCTGAAGAACCTATAAAAATGGCTACTCTGCACAGTCAAAGGTGTTTTTTCCAACTACTGCAACAAAAGGCAAGCAGTCCTTTTAAGCAAAGGGAGTCACCTCGATTTGCATGTAAAGAGCTGAGAATCGATTCATTGTGGTGCTGATGCTACACTATAAAGGTGCCTTCAGAGAATGAATTTGCTTATGTAAATAAAAAGCATTTCCACTCTATTAATGTGCTGCTCTATATTTCATAGAAAGTGTGTCGCATTGTGCAAGCTTGTAGTGTGCTGCATAATGTGGCACACAATCGTTGCTTCCTCGTACCCAAAGAGTTGCGGTATGATGAAGCTGACCCTGACCTACCAATTGATTAGCCAAATCAGACAGCACTACAGCTTCATTTAAATGTATTTAGCAGAATGCAAAAACAGATAATCAGATGCAGCATTTATTTTTTTAACCAATTCATTTAATTTGTGATCAATATCACATAGTACAGCCCCTATTTTCCTTAGTTCATTTGCCACATCTCTTACAGCATCCACTATTGCATTTTGAGACTCCAGAACAGCATCTCTCAGCACACAGCCAGATGGTTTCCCAGCGGTTTCCGGTGCAGAGGTGTGTGCAGCCAGCATCTGAAGATGTGGCACGGGGGGTAGCTTTTGTAATATTGTCTGAAACAGAATAAACAGATGGAGGGCTGCAACCTGCCTTTTCATGGCGAATTATGTTTTTATTTCAGGTACTGTGCAACTTTCTGAACTTGAACTTTCATGTGTCTCTGCCACTCTCTATCACTCCATAACTTCCTTTTTTTTGCTTATACCACTACTTAAGCCAACAAATAGTACATCTTTCCTTGCTTCTCATTCGCTGAAATTCTTCTTTTTTCTACATGCAGTTACCATTTTCTTTTAATAATGCACTGAACGGAAGGGGCTATTTATATTGATTTGTATATTCTGGGATGAGTCGGGGTGGGGCTGTAGGCATGTGCACATGCATTAAATTTCACTTTCACTGGGATTTATAAAGGGGAAGTGTGTGGAATGTGGCATATGTATTGTTTTTATGCATCTGGATTTTTTTTGTGTGTACTCATATTTCCAGTTTTGTCCATACACCATGTTTTAGTGTGAATTCTATGCATAGCATTATACATAAGGCCCCTTGTTTTTGCACAGACTATAAAGGATTAACATACAGTATAATAAGGAAAGGGATTCGTGAAAAGTAAAAAGACGATTTCTCCAGCTGATGGAGGGATGGCAGACACTGAATGAACGCTGGGAAAATGCAGTTTAATGTAGAAAAGTGCAAAGTACTACATGTGGTCAAATGGAACATCAGTTATAAATACAAGATAAGAGACACTGTCTTAAAGGAAGCAACCTCTGAAAAGGATTTAAGGGTTTTTGTTGACACACATTTAAGCATTGTACAAAAGCAATTAAAAAGGCAAATAATATGTTGAGTTATATTGTAAAGATCATTAAATATAAATAAAGGGAAGTTGTACTCGGACTATATAATGCACCAGTGAGACCAACTCTGGAGTACTGTTTACAGTTCTGGTCACCACAGTACAAGAAAGACTATGCACCACTTAAAGCTGTGCAGAGGAGATCAACCAGGTACATTCCGGGTCTTAAGGGTATATCACACTCTGGCAGACCCAGAGAATTAAATTAGTCTTAAGCAGAATATGTGGTGACCTAATCCAGGTCTTCAAAATTCTCAAAGGTATTGATAAAATAGATCCAAGATAATACTTTCATCTTAAGGGTGACACCTGTAGAAATTAAGGAAAAGAGCATTTAGGACTGAAGCCAGGAAGCACTTATTTAAGTAAAGTGTTTTGGGAATCTGGAGCAAACTACTGGGCCATGTAGTTAATGCAGAAACCTTAACAGCCTTTAAGAAGTACCTGGATGAGACTGTGTTGGTCTTGTCTTTTGTGAAAAATGGATGTCTAAACTGAGCTCCATTAGCAGTGGTGTTCATTTATCTTTTTCTTAGCTATCATCCCAAGGTATCCTGTATTTAGTCAATCCAAGTGAATTTAATTACATTATATGCAAGTATATTTAAGCATGACCAGCAAACAAAGGGCTCAGAAAGAAAAGGAAAAATGAAAGGGATAAGGCTTCTAAAGTTTTACCAAAGTCTAAACCGGCCTCAAGTTCATGAAACGACCTGCCAGAGACTGACATGGAACAAACAGGTGAAGGAACAGATCTGTCAGGACCTGATACAACACCGGCACCAGCAGAGAGTGAAAGTAGGAGTGAAACTGTGAGTGAGGTGGGCAAGAAGAATTCATCGATTCCAAGAGGATTATTGGAACTGAGCCTGGCCTCATTATCCCCGTTTTATTCATACTTGAATAAAACTTATTGTATCTGTGGTTGGGTGATTGAATTTTTTATGAATAAAGAAAAAGCCATGGATGATAATGAGATATCACCTAGGCTGTAACAGTGTCAAATAAATAAAGCACATCAAAGACAACACCAATCAGCCCTGCAGTGGTCATCCCCAAATCTCCTCTACAAGGAGCAACAACCTAAACTGGAATAAGGTGCCATGAAGTTGAGGAAAACTTCAGACTTCTTAGACCGTGTTAGAACAGCATCAGTCAAATTGAGGATTTTGTGAAGAGGTAAACAAATGTATGTTGATTAGATTAACATGCAACTTATATTTCCCATTTTGTTTAACTGTAATGTCAATATGCTCATTATTTTTTATGAGATCCATACATGTTTTAAATTAGTGTGCATGACAGTGCAATATAGAGATGCTTTGAATATCATTGTTGTATCAAGTTTTACATTTTAAGATTCTTTTTACGAAGAAGCAAGAGATATCCCAAAGGATATTTTCTTTTAGTGTTGCCTGTCCTTGTCTGACAGCATTTAAAGTCTTCTGTTCCTGGGTTAGTCAATTACAACTGATATTTATCTACTGTATGTATGCTTCAGAGGTCACAAATTGAAAACCAAGTGACCTTTGATGCCTAGCAACAAATGCCAAGAGTAGTAGGACCTTGTGGAGAGTGTACACACTTAATTTGTTCTCACTTTTCCACTGTAGCTTTGAAAGCAGTATACTTCTCCCTGATGATTCAAACCAAATGATCTTCCAGTCAAAGCATGTGATTGTCCAGTACTCAAACACACTCTCCTTCACAGCAGGGAAAAGATTACTATTATTTTTTACAATTGGTTTATATATCTATTGCAGTATGTTGCTGTACTAGATACTGCTTTGTAGCTGTATTTTGTGAGTTATTTGCACCAATGGAAATAGCAACAAGTATTTTTCATTGTTCTTTAAGATATGATGCCAAATCAAATTGAAGGGAATCTGCTATGTGTGAATCAATCCACTAAGGGACACAATGAATGCTATCTGTGGATATACCAGTCTGTTAATCTGAACCTGCTATTTAGATACTTTATACGTGTGCTTTTTTGATATGAATGTAGAAGAAATAAGACTGAACATGATAGCTAGTAGTGCTTTCCTATTGTGTTTTCCATGTTATGCTACAAGCAGGACATTACTGCCTTATACAATAAATGATTTTCTTTTGCCTTCATTTTTCAAAGGAGAAAAGTGAAAAAAGATAGATGCATCTCTATTCATAGATAACCATTATCTTTTAATGCTCACTAATCTTACTTGACTGCTTATGCACTGATTTTGGAAAACCCTATCAATAAAAGACAAGATGCACAATATCTTTCAGAAGAATAACTACAGTATTATTTGTGGACTCAGTTTAGATAAGGTAATAACCAATTGTAAAATGGTAGCAAAAGATTAAAGTAAAGCCGCATATAATGAATGTTGCTTTGAAACAAAGAAAAATGAACAGGTTATGATATGTGCAATGTTTTGAAGTAACTACGCACCTAGATGAAAAGCTTTGTATTTTTCTTTTGGAATAAACAGGAGGCAAATAGTGTTATTAATGTGTTTCTGGAAAAGCAATATGTTATTTGCTTTAAAGGGTAGAAATGATTTAATTGACCTATACGTTAGGCTTTTTATACTGCTATTTGGAACAAATAATGATTTACTTAAGATGAGATACTGTGTAAAATGGGTTAGTGGCAAAATTAAATATGTATTGTATCATTTACAGTTAATGAAGAGAAATAACAAAGAACATTTGTAACTAAATTCAGTAATATTAAAAATCCATTGTAAGCCTTAATACTTGCAGTCTCTGATGTGAGCTGGAACAGAATGCCTTTCCACCCAAGGATTACGCTCAGTATTTCTAAGTCTGTCCCTTTCTGCTTTTCACAACCCATTGTTAGATTAATAGATTAAAAAAGCCTAAATCTTGGCAATATCTGAATGAGGATGGCATGTGTACAGGGGATATTTTAACCTTTTCAGTGGACATATCTCAGGTGATAGGCCTTAGCATGCATCTTACCATGCTGGATATGAGTGCAGTATATTCTGGGAAATTCAGAAAGTGAAGCAGCACTATTAAATGTTTAGCCAGTTTCAAGTAGCTGTAGTCTAACAGAACTACTGAACTTTGAATTGGCTGTGAGAAACACCCATTGCTTATTGTATGATAATGAATCAGTAACATTTTCTGTGTTTTAAGAAAACTGTAAAAATAATGAGACGCTCCACTAACGGTGATGAAAACAAATAAGCCATATGCTTTGTATATGTGAGCAGGAATGGGGGAGTGACTGCCTTTTTTAGAAAGTTCTCTCAGTTCATTTGCTTCTTTTCTGATGCTTTTGCTCAGTTACAAGAGTGATATTCATCTAAGCTGCAAAAATGGACACTTGGAGAAATGTTTGTCTCTCTTTCTCTGCTGATTTTGTCAACTGGGACTAAATAAAGCCACGAAGTCCAATAAACTCTGCATAGAGCTCCATAATATAATTGTGGTGAAGCATAGGACAGGGCAAGTGTATGAAAACATTTGTAAAGCTTTTAGTGTCCCCAGGAGCACAGTGGCCTCAATAATTGTGAAATCAAAAATGTTTGGAGCCACTAGGACTTTTCATAGAGCTGACCATCTGACTGAACTCAGAATTCAATGATCACTCTAACAGAACTTCAGATGACTTCTGCTGAGATGTTGTAACCTGTCAAAAGGACAAACCATCTTAGCAGCACTCCATCAATCAAACGCTTATGGTGCGTGGCTAGACAGAAGCCAATCTTAAGTAAAAAGGCATATGATAGTAGCTTGGACTCATAGAGCATGTGGAAAAAAAATTAACTCTTTGGGCAGAACTCCAAGCATTATGTATGTTGAAGACCAGACACTGTTTATCACTTGCCTAATCCTCTCCCTACAGTGACATGGTGGTGGCAGCATCATGCTATGGGGGTGTTTCTCAGCAGCAGCAGCAGCAGGGACAGGGAGACTGGTCAGAAATAAGGGAAGGAAGAATGCAACCAAATACAGAGAGGTCTTTAAAGAAAACCTGCTCCAGGGTGCATAAAAAGACTGGCATGACAACGACCTGAAGGATACATTCAAGACAATGCTGGAGTCTTTGACTGCCCCTAAGTTACTGACGCAAAGCACAGGCTTAAACTCCATATAACGTCTGTGGAGAGACCTGGTAGTTTACAGATGCTTCCCATACAATCAAATGGAGCTTAAGAGGATCTGCCAAGAAGAATGGGATAAACTGCCAAATCCAGGTGTGCAAAGATTACAGGGACTTACCCAGGAAGACACAAAGCTGTAGTTACTGCCAGAGAGGCTTCTACAAATTACTGAATTAAGGGTCTGAATATTTATATGAATAAAAAAAACAGTTTTTGATTTTTAATAAGTTTGTAAATCTTTCTGAAAACATCTTTAATCATTGTTATTATGAATTGCTGAGTGTAGATTGAATTACAAAAATGCCATACGTTTCCATTTAAAATTAAATTATAACACAATAGAGTGTACAGAATGTGAAGGGTCTGAAAACATTCTGAATCCAGAGTATATACAACATCCATGTTTAAGAATAAAGTAATACATTAATTTCATAATTTCTGATGGAGTTGAATTTTCTTCCATTTTAATGATCAAAATGGGCATGATGCACCAGTGCCAGCCAAAAATAACCAATAAAAATTTAAATAACCAAACTTTCATTCACTTAAGCGTATGCATTTTAGTAGGTAGTGTACTGTATATCATATATAAACACTAGAGACAGCATTATATTAGCCATCTCCATTTGTATAGGAAAAAGGTAGTTGTTGGCTGCATAAGTGAAAAAGAAAAACCCATCATTGAATCTGCAGTAAGGTAAGTCGCCTGTTTTCTTTGGTTGTGCAGCAGGGTGGACATTTAGGCTGAATCTATTACATGAAGGACTGACAAGGAAACAGGATATTGTGCTGCAATCTAGCCAAAGTGTATAGCATGACATTTATTATGATTCCTGTATGTTGAACCTTCACATAATTATTTTGAAACCTTCTAAAATCTCTTAAAACATACTACAGTATATAGTACTTATGCAACTGGGAACTTTAAAAATTCAGCTGTGACTAATGTTGTGATTGTCAGCAGAAAGGAATGGTATTGAGTGTCTGCCGTCCATTTTTTAATTGCTGCATTGACTTGCAGGCATTCTATAGGCAGGTTTAATTGCTCTATATTATCTACAAAGCAATGTTAAAAATAAAAACATGAAAACTAGAGTGAAAATAACAAACTTCGATTATATGTCATGTTATACTGTCAGGTTGAGCTGGTGATGAGTGTGCTTCTCATATTTTGTGTATTTTTTCCTAATTTTTATTTTATTTTTTCTTGTATTTGTTATTTCTGCAGTCTTTCGGATTTTCAATAGGTTTGAGCTATCATAGTGGTTGTCATGCTAAGATTTTCAGCATATGAGTATTAATGCTCATAATTTGGAACAGAGTTCAAGTCTTGGTGTGAGACATCATAGCTGCAATTTTTTCTCATAATTGAATCTCAAAAGCACAAGAAAAACTTTTAACTTTAATTATATTTGTCAGAAAACTAGACAATATCCAAAAAATGTTACTCCATAATCTTAGCCTTTCCTTGCTGCACATACAGCAATTGTGAATTTCCCATTGGGATTAATAAAGTATCTATCTATCTATCTATCTATCTATCTATCTATCTATCTATCTATCTATCTATCTATCTATCTATCTATCTATCTATCTATCTATCTACAGTACTGAGCAAAATAAAACAGTTGCTTGGTGAAATCATATACCATCAGCTAAGCTCATGTTGTTTTCATAAGACTGGGAAGGCTGGATTCTGCACAAGAAATATTTGTAATTTATCATTACAGAATCTGTTTTTTCCTTATAATAATCCTTTTACAACTATCTAAAGTATTAGTATAGGCAGTCTATACTTTCCTAAACATCACCTAGCTCATAATAATGTAGTGCAAATTATAGGTTTATCTTATCACTTCATAAAGTGATGTTACAAAAATTATGGAGTAAATAAATAAAAAATGGTAGCTTTTTGTGAAACTTTCAGCATTTTTCTGAGTTTACAGCACTCTGAGATAGCAGCATCTAGCAAAAAGCAGAAATGAGCTCTGGCGCAAGTTCATTAGAAGACTGACTTCATGGTATTTCTGTCTATTTTGGGGGATTTTGTTCAGTTTTTTTCAGTTTGTTTTGCTTCATTAGCACAGATCAAAATATAAAAATAATTAGTTTATTAACCAGAAAACACACTAGAGTAATCTAAAATTTTAGCACAACTTCAAAGTCAAGTCGCCCAGCTATCCCCTTCTGAATCTTTAATATCTCTGGTTGCACTACCTCTGTGCCAAAGAGCCATCACTCTAGTTCAATCATGAATGCAGACTCAATGAGCACTGACAGTGGCTGGCTATTTACCACATTCCTCATTCTGGAATCATTAACAGCTCCAGAGTCACTTCTCAAATGTCTGACAGACCCATGGTTAACAGGCTGTAGTGCACTCTTCGGCAGCTTTTTAATTTAAAAGAACAAAATAAAATAAGATTTTTTTGAGTCTGTGTGTCTGTTACTAAAGACTCTTGATATTTGCTGTCTAGAAGAAATAATGCTAGGCTTCTTCCAGTCTTCCATGACCCCTCCCAGAAGCTGCTATCAACAAATAATGTCCATGTTACTTTTACTGCTTACTCGGGTTATACTTCACTATTATATTTATTTGTATCCTAGAAAAAGCCATGTAATATTATAAACAAATATTTTCACGTTTGACAATGAAAGTAGAAAAATTGTCCACAAAAAATTGAAAGTTTGATAGTCTTTTCTACGGCATTCATAAAATGAACAGGGATTAGTTTTTGCCAGTCTCACTTTTCTGAACTATCTATACTCATTATGTTTTTATCCCATCAGTGAAGAGATTCTACTTGTCTCACCACATTTCAAAAGGTGGAACTGCTTCTACTTAACCCTGTATTATTCCCCACTTTGAATTCACAGTTCTGGCACTGTGCTTTCCTATGGCCTGACTCTCACCTCTATTAGTACGTATGCAGAAATATCATATATTTTGTGTTGAAATGCATTTTTAATGTACTTTAATGCACTCAGAGTTATGCATTTTCAGGTGCTTATTCCACATACTTCTGTCTAACATTATGTGGTTAAATAAAGCTCTCAAGTGAAAAAATAAAAACCGGAGTAATTTCCTATCTTGTGAAGACATCCTTCAGCTGTGTGATGTGTGTTGTTGTGATCTGGTAGTATGATGCCCATTTTGCCAGCTATGATGGCAATCGTGATGATTATAAAACTAAATACAGGTCAAATTCCGTTATAACGAACTCCCAGGGACCTAAACAATATTTCGTTATGACGAAAATTTCGTTGCAATGAGATTCTGAATTTGTTACTATAGTGCTTTCTTTAACTTGTGCCCAGGCGTTTGCAATCATTTCAATAGCTTCTTTTGTGTTCATTTTAATCTCCTCCTGCCTACAAGTTACTGTATGCTGATGAAAATTTTTCTCAGCATTTCCTTGCGATAATACACTTTCCCGAAATGCTATTGCAGCGTCTGTGGAAGATTGTTTGTCCATTTGCCAGGGCAGGGCAAAAACAGGCTTATAGCGCTGCAGTGAAGTGACACAGAAGCAAATCATAAAAGATCGGGGTCGAGCTATAAGTCCCTGTCTTGCATCCCAAAACACGAGGCTGAGTCTCAGTATTTTAGTAAAACCAACTTTATTCAGCTTGAAACAGGAACGGCACACTTATTTATTGTAGCGTGATCTGCCACTCTGCTATACACAGACACAGCAGTCAGGCTGCATCACCCATCGAAATATTTTCTGTTTGCATTGAGAGATGCAGAATATCTTTGAGATAGCTGTTGCCCCGACAACAGATAAACAGTCTTCCATAGAGGCGGAGATCAGACTTCGCGACACTCTTCGGCATGTC
Organism: Erpetoichthys calabaricus; assembly: GCF_900747795.2. Taxonomy (NCBI): domain Eukaryota; kingdom Metazoa; phylum Chordata; class Cladistia; order Polypteriformes; family Polypteridae; genus Erpetoichthys; species Erpetoichthys calabaricus. The sequence goes on along the minus strand of NC_041399.2, from coordinate 63,344,608 downwards.
GTCCAATTAGGGGAAGTCCCAAGAGAGTTTACAAACCTCACATTTACCTTGAATGAGTATCGCATTAACAGGAATGTTTCTTGAACGAGCATCTCTGAACCACATAAAAACTGCTTTTTCGACGTCTTCAAATGCAGCAGTTCACATACATTTGCAACCTGAGATTTTTTTTCTTTTTTCTCTGTCTTTCAAGAAAGTTGACAGCGTCGATGGCGAAATTCTGAATTCACTGGCAACGTCTTTTTTTTGCCGCAATCGAGAGCTGCAAAAATGTAAAGTTTTTTTCTAATATGAGCTGTTCTCGTTTTTCATGTCTGCTGTTTCTATAGGAGGGTGACAATGAGTTAAATTCCAGTGGATGTTTTTTAAATGTTTACGAGCAATAAGCAAAAGGTATCACTGAAAACTGCAGGAAACAAAAAGGGGAAAAAAAAATCAGTACAAGGAAAGTTCGAAGAAAGAAAAAAAAATTACAGTGTTTCAATTTGGGGACCATTGTGCACAACTGAGCTGCGACCACAGAACTAACTGCTCTGTGGATGATTCATTCAGGCATTTCAAGGTCTTTTGGGCACTTCATTATAATGAAAGTATCTGCTGAATGCACTTCGTAATAACGAGATTTCTATATACTCGCATCATATGGGGAAACAGTCGGGACCATAAAAATACTTCGTTGTAATTAAAATTTCGTTATAAAGATATTCATTATAACAGAATTTGACCTGTATATATCAGAGACAGCAAAGATATTGGGTACATTCCTCTGTGACGCCTGGGGCTTACACGTGCTCTGCTTCATATGCAGGAAACAAGGAAGTGTGATTAAAACATTAGAACATTAGAATAAAATGTAATGACAACAGGCCATTCTGGTCAAAAAGCTCGTTCATCCTATTCATCCCAAATTGCCTAAATTAACATCAAGTTGATATCTTAGGGTCCCTAAAGTCCTACTCTCCCCCAGTTACTTGGTAATTTATTCCAGAGGTCTATGGTTACTTGTGTGAAGAAAATCTTTATAACATTTGTGTGAAATCTGACCTAAACAAGTTTTTCACCATGACCCCATTTTCTTGTTGTAGAATTTTTTTTAAAGTAACAGCTGGGATCCACTGTACTAATTCCTTTCAAAAATTTAAGCTCTTTGATCATGTCACTTCTAAATCACCTTTTGCTTAAACCGTAAAGATTCAACTCCTTCATTCTCTCCTCATAGCTCATACCTCTTAGCCCAGAAATAAATCTAGATGTTCTTCTCTGAACTTTTGCTAGTGCTGCTATGTCTTTTTTGTAATACCGCTATGTCTTCTTTTACTAGTTAACAGCAAGGGTCAGGTATTTGTTGCATATTTTCATGCATCTATATGTGGAAAATACAGAGTATGTCACATTGTTAAAAAATTCACTGTGCTTCTTCATGGTAATATGAATGGGAGCTACAGAATAACACAGACTTTCCTGGTGTGCTGAAGATAATGGAAATAATAAAAGGAAACACAGAAGTGTGATTTCATCCAAAATAAACCAGAGACACAGGTGATTCTGTATTTCTCAGAACAAATGTCAGCAATTTCTATCAATGAGTCACTTCTAGGCATCTCAATGCCTCTCCATTTCCATCGATTTGGATATGGGGACAATTCATAAAAAGTTGAATGCAATATGATGAAAAATGTATTCAAATATGATTTTAATCATATAACTTATTTTGTCTGTATCTCTCTAAGCATCACAGCTTGATTTTTATTATGACTACACTAGCAATCCTCTTTTCTGTAGCCAGAGAGGAATATTAAAGACTGAAAAATGTACTTGAATGTTATTTTATTTCTTTTCATTGCTAATAATTTTATTTTCCGTGCTCACTTTCTGGAAGCAGTACTGGACATGAGGCTTACACCATATATAGAAAGGAAGCCAATCCATCCCAGTGCACATTCACACTGCCACTCCCACACATAAACCCACATCAGACCAGGTTACAGTCACAAGTTGATGTATTATTTTTTTGGAGAGAAACCAGGGTATCTGGGGGAAACCCTACAGACAAAAGTGTAATTTCTCTCTTAGATTGCTGAACAGGAAATTAAATCCATGTTTCCAGAGCTGTCAGGCAGCAACACAAAGGAAACCATCATATTATTCTACTATGTGCTGTTCTAAAGTACTAATCAATAAAATCTTTCACAGAGCATTTCTAAACCACTAAGAGTTACATATAGTAATTATAACTAGGCAATACATGAAATTATATCTATGACATTTTTAAAAAATTTTTATTAAATTGCACACCAGCTACTGTATAGTACATAAGATGTTTTTGCTATTATAAGAGTAGATATACTAGTACTATGGATATAAAAGTATTGAATACTTTTAAGTGTTCAATGTTTATTGTCTTACTTTCAAGTTAGATCACAACAAATGATAATTTCACTTCTTAATGTCAACTTACATTAGATTCAGAATAATTCATCCAGAGTCCTGACTTGAATTAAACATACGAAATGTATTAATTATTGGTAACCTATTTCATTCTGTGGCATCTAATTTTAATTTTCTCCAAATGTTGCGTTCTTAAATATCACAGAATACCTGAAAACTGTGCAACAATGCAGTCATCCAGCATTTCTGATAGTAATCATTCTGCCTTACATATACTGTATGGTTGAAAACAAAGGGGTCAGAAGGGAGGTAATTAAAGTCATAAGTGTAGGGTGTCTGTCTGCTTACTCTTTAATCAACACTGAAACTTAACAGCTGTCTTGACTTGAAAAATGGATGTATTTGGTAAGTGATTAAGCTTTTCATCTGTGCCCCATACCCTCCATTGTAAAGTGTCAGAGCAGGCAACAAATTTTTAAAAATTTTTTGAAAGCACTTAACTTTATAGCATGATTTTGCATGGCAAAAACACATATACAGTACCATGATTGTGAAGAAATAACTTTGACTTGAAAAATAACACACTTATCCTTTAACACACGTGCAATTTTTAAAACTGTGTATTTACTCTACTATAAAATAAAACACTACTATCTGTGTGTGTGTATGTCTGGTCCATACGAGCAATTTGATGGTCAGCTTGGCATTGGTCTATTTGGTCATTTTGGCTTTGGTGGCTCAGTGGTAGGGATGATGACACAATACATTAGGTGTGTGAAGTGCATTTCCTGATTGTAACATTTTTTATTTTACTTTTACAAAAAAGTAATTACAATGGAACATTTCAATAACAACAAAGAGAATGACATACTGAGCAACGCTGTTTTGCTCAATACTAACAAGGTGCAACCTGAGTCACCTTCAAAGACAGGAAGTAGTCGCAAGAATATAAATGATGTTGTCACAGCGGGTAATGGGAACCCTTCTAATATCGGTGGCAGTCAAAAAGTGGACATAGGTCAAGAGAACAGGCTTTATGTGATCATGAGGGGATGTGCTGATCATAACAGTTTGAGACACACAAAGGTATCAAAGAAATGTGTAGGACGAACGCTGAGGGTACACTAAATTCAAAAGATATCAAATATTTCGATATTTATTTTATTGCCAGTCTTTGACAGCTAATGTAACTAGTTAATAATAATTGTGAAATAATTATTGTGACACTAGGGGTCGCTGTTTCCCAGTGAAACCCACAGACAACATGTCCAAACACCAGGTAAAAGTCCCGGTAATATTTTTAATTATTTCAATAATGTGCACAAAGCACCTCCACCTCCACAATACTCAATAATCAATACAATAATACAATAAAATCACAATCCTCCTATCCACCCAGCAGCTCTGTCACACTTCCTCCCAACTCTGGCTCAGCTTGCTGGGTTTCCCATAGTCCTTTTTATAGTCCGTGACCCGGAAGTGCTCCTGTCCTCCAGTCCATGTGATTCACTAGCACTTCTGGGTGGGTTGAAGATTCATATTTTTCTTCAGCCCGGAAGTACTTCTGTTCTTCCGTCCCCGTGACTTGGGAGTACTTCCGGGCTATAGGGAAAATAGAAATCCCTGTGTCTCCCTGCAGTATCCCCTGGCGGCACCCACAGTATCCAGCAGGGCTGTGAAGCCGAACTCCATTTTCCATGATGCTCTGTGGGAATCCGGGGCACCTCCATGTTGCTGGGAGGACTCCATCTAGCGGCCTGGATGTATTGGTCGGGATAAGCTGCCAGCCATCTCTCACATTATATCTACTGTATAAATAAAGAGTATAAATGTGCTGTGCTTCTTGCTTTAGCCTCACATCGCCAGGTGTTCTACCATTAGAATGACGTTAGCAGGCTGAAAGGCAAGGGGAGGTAATTAGAAGATAAAATGAAATCAGTAGAAAAGCAGAGGTCAGAACCAGAAAGTCAAAAGAAACATGTATCAAATCTCAAAGAGCAAGCATCTAAGTTGAAAGAGGAAAGTCTTTAACCTGAAGAACTAAGATTTTGCATGAAAAATGATATCTTTCCAAAGAATATCCACATACTTGGACACTATTCCCCAGTCAGCACCAGCTTATAAAGCATGACATTAATGATATCACAATAAGCTACAATCAAGGCCACATTCCTAGTAACATTATCACCTTCTGTGTAGATTTTGCACATTGTTACATATTTGCATGGGATTTCTCCTCCCACATCATATGAATGTGCATTTTAGTTTAATAATCAGAGTGTTATGGATGCATGCACTCAATCTGGGATTAGTTCTAGGCTTTCATAAAGTGATAGGTTCCAGCTCTCTACAATAATATAATGGCAAATGGAGAGTTAAGAATAGATATAAGTTGTTGATAAATTGTGCACATCAACGAATTTACAGTATCATCTACTCCTCGTCATTCTCATATATTCCACCATGTTACCCTCCTGTAAATATGTCATAGTACTGGCATATTGAAATCCCTAAGACAGCCATCATCTGAGTGATATGTAGTCACACACATTTAGTCATCAGTGCTTTTAGGGTTATGAGGGTAGAAGCATATCCTGGCAGTGCTGAACACAATGGACCAAACATTACATGATCCATAGTGAAACATACTCATTATGCTGAAAACAAATTGCTAACTAGCCTAACACACATTTATGGGAGATGAAAGGAAAAACAGATTATATAGAGACAAACCTACACAGACATACAGAGAATGTGCAACCACCACACACACACACACACACACACACACACACTTACAGTGACTGAACAGGGATTCAAAACAAGTTTCCTGGAACTGTAAGGCTGTAGGGGTTGACTGCTGCATTTTAATTTAAGTAATTAAGAACTGAGTAGAAACAAGAAGTCATGGACATCTTGCTTTGTCAAAACAAAATGTGGAATGCTGTTTTGAATTTTGTAATATCCTAGTGAGAAACAATGCAGTCGTGCATATTTAATGGCTACATTAAAAAAAAAAAAACAGAAATACTTACATAACTGTAACCACAGCCTTGAACACATCATTTTCTGCGCTCATTAAAAATATCATCTGCTCTGAAACCTGTTTGCAAACAAACAGGCAAATGGAGCTTCCAGCAGGACTTAAAACACTCAGCCGCTGTTTCAGGGGCTTTTTCCCCTCTGCACCTGCTTTGCCAGGTGTGAATTGGAGTTCAATTAGCCTCACACAGGGCTTCATGTTTGGCAGCGCTCTCAGGAGAATGGAATAAGGAGCTAATTCTATCTTTTGCCAAGGGCTTCTTGAAAGATCTGTGTTCACCTAAGGCTGCAGATAACAGAATGGTTGCCATTATTACAGTTCAGTTACAAAAGCTAATGTTCCACAAATGAGCTACATTTTTCGAAGTAGTTTTAAACATGTTTTGAACTGTTGAATCAGTCAAGCTTAAAAAGGAGCAAAGCTATTTGTATTTCTATATAAAAAAAATCTGACATTAGCTCAGTACAGTCAGCTTTTTGTTTTTCTTTTTTATTTTTTAAATCGTTGATCTCTGATAACAAAGTTATTTCAAAGCCTGCAGAAACTAAAGAGATTTTTTTTTTTACTGCTTTCAGATGATGGCAGGAAGAAAAGCCTGAAAACGAATCAGAATCTTCCTGTGATTTACCATCTCTTTGGTTAGCCCTTGCAGCTCTCATGAAAAGAGCTATTTGTGAAGCTGCCGTCCTGCTCCACAGAATGGCAAACCATAGACTTGTTAGATTTCAATTCCTGTCTGTGTAGAGCCTCTCTTATCTGTGAGCCTTTAATCTCTGTTGAACCAAGGTGCCCTTTAAAATGATGAACAGACATTTTGCTTGTTTGTCAGGAGAGAAATACTCAAGCTGCTTGAGCCTGAACAAGAAAATAATGAATGTGTTAAATTTAGGTTGGCATGGTAGGTTGTTAGGGCTGACGGAGTCCAGTAGTTGGAAAAAATTGATCTTTTTTTATAATTGCCCTGGCAATCATTCACTCATAATGTACCTCATGATATCCAAAAGCCTCTTGCATTAACTAGCAGGATTATGTGGTGCGACTGATCTTAGTTTTAGCAAATAAAATGCAAAGGTTAACATCACAAGGAAGGCAAGAAAAATGTATGCAGTGGCCACGCCAAGCTAATATCCTACCCTAGAGCATAAAGTATCTTGGGTGAACTCGCTAAAACTAGGGATGCTAGATTTTCCACAAAATGTGCGTTTTTTTTTACCTTTTGAGTTCAAACTCTTCTTTAGGCACATACACTTTCCTTATCACATCCCTTTTTCTTGCAGGGAAGAAGAATCTCACAGCTTTCTAGTGACAGAAACATCAATTGTCAGCACAGAAAAAAGGAGTTTATGATTGGTCACTTTTAAGTGTATGAGTCAGAATTCTGCATTATTATCTTACTAGACAAAGAGCCCGTTTCGACAACATAAGATGAAACGTAAATCCACCGCCTACAGCGATGTTGGTCGAAGTCGCCTTTCTTTTTGAATTTTCGCGGCCATAAATCCGCCGCCTGCCGTGATGTCGGACTCGTAAGGTTTTTCGGGCAGCTGCGCAGAAGGCAACTGCGCATTCGGCTTCGGACATGCGCAGAAGGCGACTGCGCATTTGGCTTCGGATGGACCCTGCTGCAATGTTGGTCGAAGTCGCCTTTCTCTTTGAATTTTCGTGGCCGTAAATTCGCCACCTGCCGCGATGTTGGTCGAAGTCGCCTTTCTATTTGAATTTGAATCCTCACAGGTGGCGCAGTGGTAGTGCTGCTGCTTTGCAGTAAGGAGACTGTAGAAGAGTGTGGGTTCGCTTCCTGGTTCCTCCCTGTGTGGATAGCGCTTTGAGTACTGAGAAAAGCGCTATATAAATGTAATGAATTATTATTATTATTATTAATTTTTGCGGCTGTAAATCCGCCGCCTGCCGCAATGTCGGTCTCGTAAGGTTTTTCGGGCAGCTGCGCAGAAGGCGATTGCGCATTCGGCTTCGGACATGCGCAGAAGGTGACGTGCGCAGAAGGTGACTGCGCATTCGGCTTCGGACGGATGTGAGTGAGTGAGTGAGTGAGTGAGTGAGTGAGTGAGTGAGTGAGTGAGTGAGTGAGTGAGTGAGTGAGTGAGTGAGGAGACTGGCAAATTATATATAAGATATGTTAGGTTTTATAGCCTAGGAATTGTAACTTGCTTTTGTTTTGTTCTAAGCCCTTCACTTAAATTTTATAAACTTGTCCAGTAACACTTGTTCCCAAACAGTCCCCCAGACTGATGTTTACTTGGTTATATTGATATCTTTTGTAAGTCGCTTTGGATAAAAGCGTCTGCTAAGCAAATAAATGTAAACAACAACAACATTTATTTATATAGCACATTTTCATACAAACAATGTAGATCAAAGTGCTTTACATGATGAAGAAAGAGAAAAAAGACAAAATAAATAATAAAAATTAGGGAACACTAATTAACATAGAATAAAAGTAAGGTCCAATGGCCAGGGAGGACAGAAAAAACAAAAAAAAAAACTCTAGACGGCTGGAGAAAAGAATAAAATCTGCAGGGGTTCCAGGCCACGAGACCACCCAGCCCCCTCTAGGCATTCTACCTAACATAAATGTAACTACAGTAAATCTCAGCTTGATTTGTTTTCATACCATCTAGTTGCTTATGCTCCCTATATTTATTTCATTACTACATAAACTGTTCTTATCATTTCAGGTGTTTGATACCCTTTTGTTTTATTTCTTTTATTCAGCAAAAAGGCCTCCCTGATTTTAAGAAAGATGGTTCAAAAGTAGTAGTTATTGACCTTCCTGCAAGTCAGATTGTTGTTTTGGTTTTTTTTTGGCCAATGCATGAATTTGTCAGAACTTTGTCATGTAAAGATTATTCCTTAGTGGATTATATGCTGAAGGCAAGAAAAGGTGTACAGTATACAAATGGCAAACACATACACACAAAAAGAGATTTTTGTTTACAACTGAACTACAGCACAGGAGAACACATTCTTCCATATTCTAACTATCTTATCCTTTTTGGATTTGCTAATTCCTTTGCTTTCAGGAACAGGGTGTAGGTTCGTTACCAGGCCTCCCGAGGGTTGGATCATTTGGCTGGATTCAGGATCACCTATATCCCAAGAAGGTGGTTTTTTGTAAGAGCTTTGTTGAATCTGATGCAGGTATGTTGGAGCTTCCTATGGACTGTTTGGGACTGAAATTTGAGTCTGAATCTCCTGGTTGTGGGGTGGTGATGCTAATCACTATTCCAACTGAGCCATCCCACTCAACGCAGTACGAAAATTCATGCTGACTAAAAAGAATGGATGAGGCATGTGAGAAAATCACATGAGAAGTTTAAAGCAAAACAGTTACTTCACATAGCAGGGTCAAAGATGAAAAGCAAGTACCTAACTGTTAGGCCACATGAGATTTTGGTGAATGGCACATTTTCTCACAATTGTTTTCCCATATATTTCATTGTGCTGTTGCATAGATTTCTAGGGTCATTAATGTCAAATACTCTCATGATTTGGAGTTTATTTTACATTTTTTTTATAGTTTCTCTTGGGACTCTAAAAATAATCGAATCTTTGTTTTAAAGGGTTTTAGAAATCATGGTATCCAGTCATCACATTTGTGTTAGAATATGATGCATTTTAATGTTGTTTAATAATAAACATGTTCCCCTGCGGGCGGCACGGTGGCGCAGTGGGTAGCGCTGCTGCCTCGCAGTTGGGAGACCTGGGGACCTGGGTTCGATTCCCGGGTCCTCCCTGCGTGGAGTTTGCATGTTCTCCCCGTGTCTGCGTGGGTTTCCTCCGGGCGCTCCGGTTTCCTCCCACAATCCAAAGACATGCAGGTTAGGTGGATTGGCGATTCTAAATTGGCCCTAGTGTGTGCTTGGTGTGTGGGTGTGTTTGTGTGTGTCCTGCGGTGGGTTGGCACCCTGCCCGGGATTGGTTCCCTGCCTTGTGCCCTGTGTTGGCTGGGATTGGCTCCAGCAGACCCCCGTGACCCTGTTTGGATTCAGCGGGTTGGAAAATGGATGGATGGATGTTCCCCTGCTACACCATCTTTCTTTCATTATAGGTGCCACTATTTTGAGCTCCCTTAGATAAGGACATATTCATGAGTTGCCCTCAGAAGTTACACCAAGTAACAACATCGGCAAATCATAAGCGAACAACATGGTACATTCATTGTCCAAATTTGTGGATACAGTGTAACAACTAACATTTTTATTTGAGCATTTAAAAGAATCTCTGGTTTTGAACCTTATCTGACCCTTGACTAAGACTTTCACCTAACATTTTGGCTTTGACTGTTGTTGCGCACATTGGAGGGGGCCTAAGGGTTCTGGAGATGGTAATAACCCATTGAACCAAGGAGTGGCGTTGTTTTCTAATGCCTTCTCTCTTCCTACCTCCGTAGACTGGAAGACTGATAGTCATTCCACCACTGAAATCACTTCCTTTGTCCCCCCTCCTGCACCCGCCCCTTCCTGCAGGGATCATTTAAAACCTCCGACACTGCCATTTTGAACCAGTGCTCTCTTGAACTCGTATTTAAAAATATGTTGTTTCAGTGTTGCTGAAAATTGTTGATTATCTTACTGTGCAATTATACAGGGTCACTGGGTGGTGTCAGAAACTATTTATTGTTGTTTGTTTTTTTGTTACACTGTATTTACTATTTTAGGTTTGTTAAATTCTTACAATTTTCTACTTGCGAATTTGTGTTAGGCTGTGGTACTAAATCTTGTCTTGCCAGATATGACCTTGGCTAGGTATTTCTTCAATCCAACTTCTGATTCCGTCTCTATCGAAAATTAATGCTGCTCTGTGTAGTCAGTACCCATGTACAGAGTTCAGTGAAATTCTTAGTTTCATATACTAATCAGTATGCAACATGTCAAAACCGTTTAATGCCATAATTAGTAAGTTGAACTACCCTCCCATGATTACTTCTTGCTTATTTTCTTCTTTTGTTTCAGATTCTTAGTACAGGTATATACCACTAGCCAAAAAAGGTTGAAACTGCTTATAACTTATCTCATGATGTCTAAAACAATCTCGCCCACTGTACCACACTTAAACAATACTACTAATGACTGATACCCCATTTTACTTGATACAATACAAAGTTTGCCAACACTAGTAAGGCAAATAAAATGTAGGCAATAGCCATGTCAAGCCCAAATTTTACCCTCAAGTTCAAGATATGATAGAATCAAAAAAGCCCTCAGGTCCATCACCTGTCTATAACATTTGCCAAGGAATCTTAAGCTTAGTTAAAAACCCAGCTGGTTTGCGGTCATTATGAGAAAAATGTCCCTTGAATGACAATAATTATTGAAATTTACCAGGACAATAGGGTTAGGCAATGAGTCCGTGTTATTGAATATTTCACATATTCTGGCAATAAATGGCTAGAGTGATCATCAATAATAAGTAAATGTGAAGTGAATGAGTGATTATACCTTTGTGTACATTAATGTCACATTTTCCTGTACAGCAAATGATTGATGGTGCCATATTGTCTGTTCATTTCCTTTGGTATGGTACTAGGGTGTTGAACCTCGTTAGCCATTATGGATGAAATGAGAAGTCATGCAAAATGACACCTTTTATTGGCTAACTAAAAAGATTACAATATGCAGACTTTCAAGGCAACTCATGCCCCTTCTTCAGGCAAGATGCAATCTGGTATAGTGTGTGACTCCTAGCATTGCAACTTTTTGCATTGATAAGTTGGGGGTTATCTTTTGCGTTTTTGGGTTAGTAACCTAGCACAGGATTTAGTCCTAAGACGAAAAGAGGAAGGCCTAAGTGAAGGTTTATGGATGTGGTGAGAGAGGACATGCACGTGATGGGTGTAACAGAACAAGATGCAGAGGACAAAAAGATATGGAAGAAGATGATTCACTGTGGCAACCCCTAATGGGACCAGCCAAAAGAAGAAGAAGAAGTGACATACTGTACATCCCAAAATTAGGGTTCAAGTCCCAATCTCAGCTCTAAATGAATTTCAGTTCAATTAAGGTTTATTGTCTTTTGTAAATGGTACATTCTTATTTACGTTCCTTCCATTGACTAATAATAATAATAATTCTTTGCATTTATATAGTGCTTTTCTCACTACTCAAAGCGCTCAGCAATTGCAGGTTAAGGGCCTTGCTCAAGGGCCCAACAGAGTAGAGTCTCTTTTGGGAAATTTACGGTATTCAAACCGGCAACCTTCCGATTGCCAGTGCAGATCCCTAGCCTCAGAGCCACCACTCTGCCGTCCTAGTACAGTAATGCACTACAGATGACAAACAAAAAAAGACAATGAGTGCAATATCTTTGCACTGAGTTAAATATATATGTAAAATGTATATAATACATAGATTCAATTAACAATCATGTTTATTAGTATGAGTAGCTGTTGAGTAACCTTATGATTTATGTTCTTCATCTGTCACCTCCACAATTTAGGTTGCGTGGTGGCTCTAAACCCCGTCCAGTATGACCGAGGCTGGGTTTAAAAGTAAATCTGTTGTATGGTGGACTATCAAGATAGGTTCTGTTCCCTGTGAAGCGGAAGTGGATTAGGTAAGTTTAGTAATGTATGTATATTATTCTTTTGATTATGTTAACATGGATGAAATGTGAACTAATCACCATGTGTTTTGCAATATAGAGTTTTTGAGGGCAGGAGAATTTCCTGTCAGCATCAGGTACAAGGTAGGCACTAACCCTAGGCAGGCCATAAGTCCAGAACATCTGCTCAGATATCTCTGACCAGTTTATACACACCAGTAAACTTAATATGTGTAGTGTATCTTTGTGATGTGGGAGAAAACGTGAGCTAATATTCCATGGACTTATTAAGGTTTTCATTGCTATATTTCTTTTATTGTATGCTTTGCTTTTCAAGTATTGTAAGCCTTGGTTAATTTTTATGTTTTTCCAGTGGGTTTTCTTTTATACTGTATGTACTGTATAGCATGGTTTAAATATCCATTGCTTTGATTTAGTTCTTCCAAGAAAGAAATATCCCCATAATTCACTACCCCTTCAAGCTGAAAACCTTTTTTTTACATATAAATTGAAGACAGCCTTTGTTCACCTCCTAATTATAAGATTGTAATCATATTCTAAGTTATTTGAAACGTGTAAAGCAAATTTCTAGTAAAAAATAACAAGACACAGTATTTGGTTTGCATGACTAGTAGCATTCAAGCCTGCATTTATTCTGTATAGGTTTTCAATATGACATCTTTCTGAAAATGTTAAATAGATTTTTTTAATAAGATCACTGAGCATCTGAATCATGTTATTTGACAGGCAGTGCATCTTATGGGTAAATGCATTGAATTATATGGTACAAACTTGCCTGTTCATTTTTCCACCACTGTCTGACTTTGTAATCCTGAGCATCATTTGTACAAATAAATATACAATTGCACTGTGCTGTTGTGATTACCAAATGTATGTGAATGAAACCTTCAGGAAAATAAGTAAACATACTGTAACTTTATCATTTTATTATTTCATCATACAAAACATCTATATTATGGTAGGGATTGAATTACATTTTTTTTAATAAGATACTTTTTTGTGATGTGCTGTACCTGATAATAATGATCAGGAACTTTTACTATTTGAATTTTCTAAGGCAATGACCTTATTTTTTTGGTTTCTAATATTTTTAATACAAAGCAGAAAACTATACAGTGAAATTGAAACTGTTTGCAATAGAGTTCGATATGAGGGGAATTCTGTGCAGAATCTGCATTTCTTCCTCTGTTCATGGGATTTTTTTCTCTGACATCTAGTACTCACTTTTATTGTCCAAAAGAAAACCATTAAGCTACTATAAATCAAAAATCAAAACTGGTCCAGTTTGAGTAGTGATTATGCTCTGGGATGAATGGGAATTAGGTTTATATCCTTGTGATCTATTCAGATTAAAGTAGTTAAAGAAAAAGGGGATATTGATCTTTACAGTGCAGGCATATAATGTAGCATGTAGTTTTACGGTGTACATGAAAAAATATTTTATATAGAATGTTCACAAAAGAATAGAACAATATTTTATTGTTTCAGAAGCAACAGTAAAATGTTTGCATGAAAAAGAAAAGGAATTGGGGTGCCATCCGGGTTTCCTTTTTTAATTTTAAGGGCAGCTGTTAAACAAAACAGGTGCACGAGGAAGCAAAACACAATGAACATAAATAGCCTTCCTGGCTTTTCAAAATAATTGGCTCTTAAGAGCAGGGGGGTATTTTTCGTACATGGATTACTCGTTTAGCCGGATGTAATTGTTGACGATTTGGCGTAATCCTGGATCTGTTGGTTTCTCGAAACTCTTGCTGGAAGTGTTGTCACAGCAACACATCCTAATCCTCAAACCTGCTCGGAGCAGGTTTGTTCTGTGTAAACAAGGATTAGCTCACACACTTAATCAGTGTTCATGCATGGAATTCATTTAGTCATGACTTCGCCATTCATGAATGAGCAACCAATTGATATCGGTACGCAAATTATAAGAAGAGAATTTCATATAGAGAGGGGTTTGTGCGATCGGCAAGATCCTTTATTGCTCCTGTAGGAAATATTTTCTGCATTAGCCGAGGGGGAATATTGTACCTCAAAAATTTATTAGGACCTTACTGTATATTCGAAGTCAAGTCAGGCTCTCACAACCACACAGACAGTATGCATTGCTTTGAGGTTTTTTGCAAACAGCACTTTTTTTATATACTGTAGGCAATGCGGAAAATCTATCTAAAAGTGCAGTTTGCCAGTCAATTCGTAAAGTCTGTTTGGCTCTGAAATATTTCATTGTGTTTCCTGGACACTTGCATGTGCAGACAAAAGAGGCGTTTCATGCCATTGCAGGTTGGTAATACACAGGCAAAAACACCCACAGTTCCATAAAGAATCTCACAATCAGCCTAACATTCTCATTAGCCAGGATTTCCAAATGTGATTGGGGCACATGGGACTGATCAGAGTGGAGTTTGATTTGGAAAATATACTTCTCCTCCTTATGAATAATCAGACACAGTGTCTTCATCAAATATTTGACCTTTGTCAATATTCATTGGTCAGATACAGGTTCTAGGGATGTGACATTCCCTGCAACTGACCCAACAAAAAAAAGAGGGCTATATGGAACCTACCTATGGCACACATTGAGGACAAATATATGCAATGACCATCCTTTACCTGAAATGAAGTGACCACTGCATCCTGCCACTGATTCTGAGGAGGAGCTTCCCCCTGGAATATATATATACAAATTGTCACACATGAGCATGGGAGGCAGCTAAAGGGCTCAAAGAGGGTAATTACAGTACATGACAGACCAGAGGTAACGGTGTGCAGTGTGCAGTAACTCTTTCTCTCTTTCTTCTGCAGACCAACCAAAGAAAATTCCACCTGGCCCGATGACATCACTTCCTCACCCGGCTTTAAAAATGCCATTTTGTTAGCCACACATCAGTCCTGTTTTGGACTCAGCTTTATAAAGACATATTGTTGACTTTTTGTTTTTTTTCGACACAATCTTCAAGTATACGGGGCGGCTACCCCAAACCTTTTTCTGTGTTCATTTTATTTGACCATATATATGAGGAGAAAACGTCATATATATATATAAAAAAAATAATCTAATTAATTAGAGGCTTTATAATTAATTAATCTTGATTAATCGCATTTTATCGCACAAGAAAATTTGCCCCAAAGCGCAAATGTTTTTTTTAATTTAAAAGGGTTTTAGTGGGAGACAGAATCAAATAATAGACATGGACATGAAAATTGTAAACTCAAGCTCTTTTAATTTCTGAAAAAAAATGCATTTAAACTGCATTTCAATTCAAAACAGAAACAAAAATAATATCCCTGGCTAAAATTGGGCAGACTTAAAAATAAAGTGCTATTTTAAGTAGTTTAAGTACATTTTCAGAATGGTATTGTCTTTAAATAATAATAATAAAAATTTCAACATAAAGTGCAGTTTTTCTTCTTAAAAAAATAAGGCAGAAATATAAAAGGTAATTTGACCAGCTTCACCTTTAAACTCTGAGTAACCTTAGCCAAAATTATTTTGTACATTAGGCTAAAACAGTGTGATCATTGAACATTTTAGTGCAAAAAATAACAAACCCATTGACTCACAATACCTCCATGCTTATTTATTGTCCATCTCTTTCAGCCAGTTACTTAGACAAACTAGCCTGTTCACATTTTCAGAGCTCAAGGCAGCTCTGTTTTTGTTACTATGTGACCTGCAAGTGAGAACAGTCTCTCACATGGGACAGAAGTGGCAGGACTAATCAGATACTTGCGGGTCAGGACAGACAGCTATGGGTAGGTCCCTGCTCGACTGGACCACCACTGCAGCGGGCAGTCTGTCTCACTGATGGTGGATTCTGCTCTGTACAAACTCAGGGCCCTGTTACACAGGGCTTCCTCATCTGAATCAGAGTCTAAAGACAATGAAGAGAGAAGGAGGTTCTTTGTCTTTGCTGGCTCCTTTGTGGTGGCATCTTTACACTGTTCCTGCAACAGGGCCTCAAGGCTGGTCCAAACCTCTTCTCGCTCTCCCCTTGCAAGACACTATAACATCCTTAAAGCGTGGGTCGAGCACAGTAGCTATCTTGAGCCACTGATGGTTGAGTGTAGCTACACGTTGGGATAGGTCCTTTGTGAAGGCAGTCTTAAATTTCACCATGTAGTGTGAGTCATCATCGGAGACCTCCATGGTGTGATGCAGGTGGCAGAAAGCAGGTAAAACCACTGAACATGAGACATATGTCTCACCTCCAAGAAGCTCAGTCACAAACCTGTAGTAGACAGTTCAAGAAAGTAATTATTAATCTACACAATAACTGTCAACTATAGAGCTTTTTGAAGAAACAGTAACAATAAGTTAAAAACGTTTTGTTTACCTGCATGGCTCAAGGACAGTAACCAGCTTTTGGAGTTTTACCAGCTTTGATGGAGTTAAAATGACTAGCTTGTGCTTTTGTTTGTCTAAAGCAGCAAAAACAGCCTCTTGATTCTTTAGTAGACGAGAAACCATATCCAGCGTTGAATTCCACCGTGTGGAAACATCCTGTATGAGTAGCTTTTTCTGTTGCCCCAGTCTTGTTTGCTCCTGGTGTATTTCCTCCATATTAGCAGGGCTGTGTTTAAAGTGACCCACTATCTTGCGACATTTTGCTAATGCATCACTAAACCCACTATCAGCAAGGCTAACAGTGATAGTTCTTTGCAAGATGTGAGCAATACAAGGCATGTGTTGGAATGGGAGGTGTCTTGCTGCAGCCACAATGGTTTGTGCACTGTCTGTTCCAATTGTGGTGACCTTTTGTTGAGTTCCCCATTCCCCTGCCATAAAGAGAAACTGCTCAGTGCAGTTTTTGGCATGGTTTCTGGTGTTTGTCTTCTGCACAGTCAGGGCAAAAGACTGTAGATTTCATGTCCAGTCTGTGACATCAACAATATGTGCAGTGACTCAGATGTAATTAGAATTACTAACAGTTATGGAAGTCCAATGATCCCCAGTAAGAGCCACAAAGTCCGCTTTCTGTAATGCATCTAATTTTGCTTGCTTTTCAGTGTCATAAAGCTGTTGAATTTTACTTGAAATTTCGGCACGGCAGTTGGAAAGTTGGATCACCTGACGCTAACTGTAGCACATTTTCTAACCCCCTATCTTCTACCACTGATAGTGGTCTACAGTCCAGAGCAATCCATTTTGTGAGAGAATTTGTAAGTTTGACCGATGTTGACTTACTAATTTTGGTCCTGAAGCCAGTCATTTCATCAAGTTTGGGCTGTCGACAACTTTTGTTGGTACTTAAACTCGTACTGCTAGCGCTAACAGCTCCCACAGTTTCTGTGCTCGCTGCAACATGTTTTGCATTTAGATGGTACCGTAAAGTTGAAGTGCTTCGGTGATATGCAAACTCCTTTTTGCACAGTTTGCACAAAACCACGCTTTTATCAAGGCTTCCGTCGGGTAGTCTTTTGAAATGAAATTTGCCTCAGATCAGTCCTAGCAACGCGCTTTCTTCTGATTCTTCCATTTCTGTAGCTCTGATGTGTGCATCAATGTAATCGGTGTACCAGGAAATCGTGCATTGACAAAAGTTCCCCTTTGCTTGGAATGCAAAGTGTGATTACATGCGTTATTTTTTTTAACGCTTATTTTTTTTCAAATTAATTAATCGCAATTAATGCGTTAAATTCCCACCCCTAATATATATATATATATATATATATATATATATATATATATATATATATATATATATATATATATATATATTGTGGTGGTTGGCTGGGGGCTGTGGACAGACCAGGAAAGGGATTGTGCCTTCCCTGGACCACAAGAGGGCAGCTGCCCTGGTTTGTGTGGAGGCCACAGGAATGGAGCATGGAAGCTCAACCCTATAGGGGTCCACAATCACCGCCAGGGGGCGCCTGGATGAGAAAGGAGCCCTGGACGTCAGCACTTCTGCCACACCCGTTGGAGGAAGAAATACCAGGGACACCAGGAGTGCTTCCGGGTGCTCAAGCAGCACTTCTGCCACACCAGGAAGTGCCGCAGGAAGCTCATCAGAGGGCACCTGGAGCACGTCCTGGTGGGAATAAAAGGGGCCACCTACCTTCAGTCGTCAGCTGGAGTCAGGTGGAAGAGGACGAAGCTCGGAGGAGAGGAGTGGAGGCGGTGAAGGCGGTACTTTTGAGAGGCCCGGACTTGAGGGTGTTTGGTGATTGAGACACTGGGTTCTGTGCGGGACTTTATTTATTGTAAATACTGTAAATAAATGTGTGTGGTTTTGAACCATCAGTGTTTGCCTGTCTGTGCCGGGGCTGATTGTCCACAATGGCATCCCAGATGCGACTATCTGCCTGATACAAGGTGGGGACCCATCAACAAAATAATTTTGTGGACAGCCAGACACAGCAGGACACCCCACACACGCACCGCTGTAGAGTGGTACACGCACAACACCGCGAGTAGGAGCGACTCAACCAAAGGCCGCCTACGGCCCATGGGGAGAAAGAAGAACGCTGCAGACATGCAAGCAGCGTACTCTCTGGGTCATGCCATTGCCATTGACATACGGGTCGGTTCTGTGGCAGGAGAGGCCACACGGAGGCAGCTTCCTCCGAAGGGCAGGGTTCAAGAGGTAAGTCCCTTCCCCAGCAGCAGTCAGCCCTGGGGAGCCAGCTTTGCTGGACTACCTTTGTGTTTTGTAGCTGGGGACTACCTGGACCCGCGCTGGTGGCCTAAGCAGCCTGATCTGGGGAGTGATGCCAGGATGGCGGTGATAGGTAAAACTGAGGAGGAGCTGCTGCGCGACAGAAAGCCACAGCGGCAGAAGAGCTGCCAGCAGGCTTGCCACCCTGGAACAAAACGACGGAGGACCAGAAGTCCCTCCCCGAGGCTGGCAAGGGATTGGACGGTGTGTATTGCGTTCCCATCGATGATTGGTCAAAGGTGGGACCAACAAATGTCTGTCCCAAGCCAGGGGAGGACCCAACAGAGCTGGGGAGAAGGCTCCATGGCACGCAGCCGGTGCACAGGACCGAACAGAGGGTAAGTCTTCCGCTGGCTGACGTTCTGTCTTTGTTAGCGACTCTGCGCGAGCTAGAGGATTGCCTTCAGCCCACAGAGACGCTACTCCAGGTCATGCGCGTCCTGCGTGAGGTAATGGAGAAGCTGGAGGGGAAGGCGATCGCATCACTGAAGACACTACGTCAGTGGACGAAGCGGCGCAACGCTGGATTCTCCGGCCAGAGGGACGCAGCGGTACAGGTAAGTGACACCTGTGCCGTAAACAAAAAAAGGGGGTCGTGCGAAGGCGGGCCTGGTGAGGGCCGATTGCGTGGTGGGGGCAGAATGATTAACAGGGGGCAGGTAAGATGCCGGCTGTTGTGTGCAGGGGTTCTAGGTGCCCTGCTCCCAGAGCCAGCAACGGCCTCACGCCGCTCTACAGGGATGCAGACGGTACGGGGTCTCTTCCTTTCCCATAGGGAGACTCAGACTATCAGGGCGTACAGAGAAAAAGAAGGACCCAGAGAAAGAAAGCCGGCTCATCCAATAAGGGCGGACGAGAGGCTGGAAGGCCATGTACAATGACGGGCCACCCTGTGCAGTGTCAGCAAGAAGACCCGAAGTCAGCTGAGAGGACGGGGGTGCAAGCAATCCCGTCAGATGTCCCAGTCTGGGGGGCACGGAGACCTTGGAGGGGGTGCCGAAGTGGCGAGTGCCGGTCAAAAGGTGGAGCGTTGCCAGGTGAAAGATGCCAAGCGGTGGAATCAAGGCAACGTCTCCGCCCCTTGTTCTAGCTTTTGTTTTGAAGGACCAGGCCAGTTATATAGGTCAGTTCAGATATATACACTGGTTTGAACAGGACGGTTGGGATTTACAGGCAGGCACAGCGCAGCTTAATAAATTTAGCATCTCCATTCTGCTTCATCATTGCTTTAATATTGTTGTAATTATTGTACATACTTTACACAAGAAGCATATGCCTATCAGGTGTGTTTTGTTTAGCATGCTATGCTTTCCAAAGCACTTCTGTTTACTTCCATTATTTAAAACACTCACACAGATCTCCACCTCCTTTCCCTTCTTTGTCCCACCCTGACACCGCCATCACTCCTTACCATCCATCCATCCATCCATTGTCTCCCGCTTATCCGAGGTCGGGTCGCGGGGGCAGCAGCTTGAGCAGAGATGCCCAGACTTCCCTCTCCCCGGCCACTTCTTCTAGCTCTTCCGGGAGAATCCCAAGGCGTTCCCAGGCCAGTCGAGAGACATAGTCCCTCCAACGTGTCCTGGGTCTTCCCCGGGGCCTCCTCCCGGTTAGACGTGCCCAGAACACCTCACCAGGGAGGAGTCCAGGAGGCATCCTGATCAGATGCCCGAGCCACCTCATCTGACTCCTCTCGATGCGGAGGAGCAGCGGCTCTACTCTGAGCCCCTCCCGGATGACTGAGCTTCTCACCCTATCTTTAAGGGAAAGCCCAGACACCCTGCGGAGGAAACTCATTTCAGCCGCTTGTATTCGCGATCTCGTTCTTTCAGTCACTACCCATAGCTCATGACCATAGGTGAGGGTAGGAACATAGATCGACTGGTAAATTGAGAGCTTCACCTTGCGGCTCAGCTCCTTTTTCACCACGACAGACCAATGCAGCGCCCGCATTACTGCGGATGCCGCACCGATCCGCCTGTCGATCTCACGCTCCATTCTTCCCTCACTCGTGAACAAGATCCTGAGATACTTGAACTCCTCCACTTGGGGCAGGATCTCGCTACCAACCCTGAGAGGGCACTCCACCCTTTTCCGGCTGAGGACCATGGTCTCGGATTTGGAGGTGCTGATTCTCATCCCAGCCGCTTCACACTCCGCTGCAAACCGATCCAGAGAGAGCTGAAGATCACGGCCTGATGAAGCAAACAGGACAACATCATCTGCAAAAAGCAGTGACCCAATCCTGAGCCCACCAAACCGGACCCCCTCAACGCCCTGGCTGCGCCTAGAAATTCTATCCATAAAAGTTATGAACAGAATCGGTGACAAAGGGCAGCCCTGGCGGAGTCCAACTCTCACTGGAAACGGGTTTGACTTACTGCCGGCAATGCGGACCAGGCTCTGGCAACGATCGTACAGGGACCGAACAGCCCTTATCAAGGGGGCCGGTACCCCATACTCTCGGAGTACCCCCCACAGGATTCCCCTAGGGACACGGTCGAATGCCTTTTCCAAGTCCACAAAACACATGTAGACTGGTTGGGCAAACTCCCATGCACCCTCCAGGACCCTGCTAAGGGTATAGAGCTGGTCCACTGTTCCGCGACCAGGACGAAAACCACACTGTTCCTCCTGAATCCGAGGCTCGACTATCCGACGGACCCTCCTCTCCAGGACCCCTGAATAGACTTTTCCAGGGAGGCTGAGGAGTGTGATCCCTCTGTAGTTGGAACCCTCCTTTAACCGCCACCTTATCGTGGTGGAGGGGTTTGCGTGTCCCAGTGATCCTAGGAGCTCTGTTGTCCGGGGCTTTATGCCCCTGGTAGGGCCACCCAAGGCAAACTGGTCCTAGGTGAGCGGTTAAACAAACCTCCTATGATGGAAAACAATTTTGGACGGCATTTTCCCTTGCCCGGACGCGGGTCACCGGGGCCCCACTCTGGAGCCAGGCCTGGAGGTGGGGCTCGATGGCGAGTGCCTGGTGGCCGGGCCTGCACCCATGGGGCTCGGCCGGGCACAGCCCGAAGAGGCAACGTGGGTCCCCCTTCCCATGGGCTCACCACCTATGGGAGGGGCCAAGGAGGTCGGGTGCAGTGTGAGTTGGGTGGTGGCCGAAGGTGGGGACCTTGGC
Organism: Erpetoichthys calabaricus; assembly: GCF_900747795.2. NCBI lineage: Eukaryota > Metazoa > Chordata > Cladistia > Polypteriformes > Polypteridae > Erpetoichthys > Erpetoichthys calabaricus. Next base: position 63,322,800 of record NC_041399.2, on the reverse strand, counting down.
GGTCCGATCCTCGGCTACAGAAGCTGACTCTTTACCATATGTTGTAAAAAAGCTTTAATCACAGCTGCTGTATGTCGCTTTTTTCAGCCTGTGAAACATTACTTTATCTTTGACAGAGAGTCGCTTGGCGATTTCTGTTATTTCTTTTTGGCAGCCTTTTGTTTAAGTGCTACCAACATCAGGAAGGATAAGAATGAATTTTGCTGAAAAGGCAATCCTTTTTGCAAAGTAGAATCTAGAGTTCTGCTATTTCTTCTGAATGTAAATCAGTGATCATTGATACAGAAAGATCAGAATATTTCTGCTTCAAAGAAAAATGATGTTTAGCTCTCCTTATAGTTAAACTAACCACAATCCCTCCCCCACCACACAACCTTACACATACACACGCACACACAAATTCATACACTTTCAGATGCACATACTACTGATTAAGCTTGTGATCTCCTGGGTTAGCGTGAGAAAGGACTAATAAATACCCAGAGCATTCACTGTCCATCTTTCATTGCAGGCTGGAGATTATGAAAGAATTCGGTCTCTGGAGAAAATCAGCTTAACTTTGTGGGTTTCATGTCTTACCTTAACTGCATACTTGAATGAAATAAATATAAAAGGTACTACTTATCAGAATACTTTTTGAGCATAGCATATAATGGATATATGAGAAGTTATAGTTCAATTTCTAGTTTTATTCTTTTTATACGTAAGCACTCATCACACATGCACATGCTGACATTCAAGTACAGTATACGAGGGGGCACCCAAAAATAACCAGAATCTGTACCGCTGCACAATCTAGACTTAGTTGCGAATTTCGCTGCTTGGTGTAGTATTCTGTGGCAGTCTGCCAAGTGGCATTCCTCTGTATTGTTCGTACTACATTCTGTGTTGCTTTTTCTTGGTGTTTATTAAACGTGTTCTGTGATTTTTGTGATGGGTGATCATCAAGAACAGCGAGTCTGCGTTAATTTTTGTTTGTTGCAGAAACTGTAGTGATGCTTGAAACTGCATTTAAAGAGGAAGCTTTAAGTAAAACACAGGTCTACGAGTGGTTTTCGCATTTCAAACAAGGGGAAATGTCACTTGATCTTGCTCTGTGCAACTTTTTCTTGTTTCCCACATATGAAAAAAGAACTCAAAGGAAAGCGTTTTTGTACCATGGAGAAATTCTAAGAAAAATCGTTGCAGGCATTGGACAACGTTCTACTTCAACAAATTGAAAAATGTTTCCATCAGTGGGAATACCGTTGGGACAAGTGCATTCATTCATTCACATGGAGAGACTAAAGTTTCAGTAAGTAAAATTTATTAAAACTTCTTCTTATTTCAGCTGCTCCCGTTAGGGGTTGCCACAGTGGATTATCTTCTTCCATATCTTTCTGTCCTCTGTATCTTGCTCTGTTACACCCATCACATGCATGTCCTCTCTCACCACATCCATAATCCTTCTCTTAGGCCTTCCTCTTTTCCTCTTCCCTGGCAGCTCTATCCTTAACATCCTTTTCCCAATATACCCAGCATCTCTCCTCTGCACATGTCCAAACCGACGCAATTTCACCTCTCTGACTTTGTTTCCCAAACGTCCAACTTGAGCTGACCCTCTAATGTACTCGTTTCTAATCCTGTCCATCCTCAATAAAGCAAAATATAAAAATGATGATTAATGAAAAGCAATGAGTTCCTTGTATGCTACACTCAAAAAGTAGTTTGAGAAGTAACAGCCTTTAACATTTTCTCAATCAAGTAAGAGCTTAATTTAATAAGGTGCTGTATGTGTAGTGCACGGACTAAAACTGAATTACTCCTGAGATTGAATTCTTTAATAACCTGATGCCTTGCAAGTAAAGGATGACAGTAACCGCTCTGGGTATTTACTTGTCCCTTCCTACTTTCACAGAAGACATTGCTTGCTAAATCATTGTTATGTGCGTCCAATGGCACTTGCATTTTGGGGTGGTAGTTTATAATGTAATAATAATAATAATAATAATACATTTTATTTATATAGCACTTCAAGGAATACACAGAGATAAACATCAGTTATTTGTGAAGCAGTAATACTCTGATTATTTTGTATTTCTAATCATTGATCAGCATTCAGAAACAACCACGCAGCAACAGTTTTCCCTACCCTTCCTGATCTGGAAAAGTGAGCATTTTCGGGTGTTGTGAACTCTATTATTCTAGCATTGTTCAGGCATTCATTTTGTTTCGGAGGACAGAGCTTTACAGTTCTGATTACCATGACTTTATACCTGACAGTGAAAGCCCAACTGAGACTGAACAATATTTCTCAAAGATGCCTCTGAATTTCACCAAAAACTTCTTAATTCTGTAGAGGCAAGAAGTCCAATGCCATCTTAAAAATAAAGGCTTCACCAAAGATTTTTTTTTTAATTTGGAGTAAGAACACAGAACTAAAGGAGTTAAACGAACCAATACTTAAAAGCACAACAGGGAGGAAGCTCAGAATGTGCTCATTGCCTTAATTTGGAAAGTCTCCTTTGTGCCCTACACGGTGGCCATTTATAGACAATGATGATTTCTAGATTTCTCAGCAGAAAACGTAAGCCCCACTTAGAGAGGCAAGGTGAAATTAGTAATAATCTCATTACTTGCATGCCATTCATGGGTTGAGTTTGACATTAAGGGCAGCGGGTTTGGAGTGTGTTAATCCAAAATGCGGCTGCAAGAATTATTACAAGAACAAGAAAATACGAACACATAACTCCAGTTCTTAAATCCTTACACTGGCTCCCGGTTAAGTTTAGGGCAGATTTCAAAATCCTCTGTTTAACATATAAAGCATTAAATGGCCAAGGTCCGGCTTACTTGTCGGAACTTATCATGACTTACAAACCAAAGCGCACATTAAGATCTCAAGATGCCGGTCTGCTTATGATTCCAAGGATTAATAAAATAACAGTGGGAGGTCGAGCTTTTAGTTACAGGGCCCCTAAACTGTGAAATGGTCTACCTGCTACTATAAGAGATGCCCCTTCGGTCTCAGCTTTTAAATCCCAGCTGAAGACTCACTACTTCAGTTTAGCATATCCTGACTAGAGCTGCTGATTAATTGTGCAGACTGCATCTCTGTTTTTAGCACTAAAACATAAGTAACATGATAGTTATAATTTGTTACTAACCCTCACCTATTCTGTTTCTCTTCTTGGTACTCAAATGTGGCACTTGGTGCCACGGCCCACCTGTCAAGTTATTTTGCCTGCCTAACGTAAAGTCATCCCTGATGGAGGATCGCAGGAATCATGGGAAGGAGGGGTCCTTTCATCGGATTGGCTGGCCCAGCGCTGTTTCAGCCATGGAATGGCCAAATGGGGGAGGCAGCTTGATGGATGAGGTCTCCAGGACACTAAATATATCCAAATCTTCTTATGTGATATCATCTACAGTTAAATTCTGCTCTGTACTTTTAAAATTTTTATTTTTACACTGTATTGAGGATTTGTTCTGTGTATTGTATTGTATTGACCCCCTTCTTTTGACACCCACTGCACACCCAACCTACCGGGCAAGGGGTCTCTCTTTGAACTGCCTTTCCCAAGGTTTCTTCCATTTTTCCCTACAAGGTTTTTTTTTTGGGAGTTTTTCCTTGTCTTCTTAGAGAGTCAAGGCGAGGGGGTTGTCAAGAGGCAGGGCCTGTTAAAGCCCATTGTGGCACTTCTTGTGTGATTTTGAGCTATACAAAAATAAATTGTAGTATTGTATTCTGTGGGGGATTTTTTGGGGGCAGATGAATTATCAAAATATTACATTTTTTTAGAGTCACAACCACATTGCTGCATATTTACATCATATCCCACGTGAAATATTGTAAATTGTTTATAATACAAAGTTACATAAACTAAATCTCAGTGATATTAACAAGTCTGAAACTCTAAAATTATGAAAAAGTACATAGTTATTGTAAATGATATTTAAATGACAGAAAATTATTTTTAGTTTATTTGTCTGCTTATTATGACTTTGGCAAAATAAGTACGTTCTTATTTTTAAACAAATTTAAAAAATGTATGCATTAGGTAACATTCAGGTGCGTTTAAGGATTGGGTGAACATTTTTGAATTTTGGAGCATTTTTAATTGGTGATCTTCTTCATCAAAGAGACATTCTTGTTTATTAAATATTTTGTCACAGTCATGTTTGTGTGATGTGTGATAGAAAGCTGCTCAGACTGCCACACCACTGTTTCTACAGACAACACTTTCAGTCATAAGTCGCAGTGACGAGCCTGCAGCCATTTCAATAACTCAGACTGGCTACTGACAATCTGCTTTGCTGATAGAAGCGTCAATCTGACATGTAAAACAGGAAAATACTGAATACAAAATATACAAGTAGAAGTGACTTTTCTCTCAATGAAAACGTGAAACACTAAACTAATCAGCAATTCAAGCTGTATAAAAGTTTTCTCGGTTTAGAGATAGGCAAATTGAAGAAAGAGCTGCTTATAGTAATTATTGTGCTTGTTTATTAATAACATACAACTTTTAAGGAAAAAATACCTTTTATTATAGATTTATTTTACTAGCATAGAGCATCCACTGGCGGGCCAGGCCACCCCTTAAACTCTGACTATGACAGCAATACCCTTTTGTTCATAATCTTTTATTTCACTTTTCGAAAGCAACATAATAATAATACTGTTAATAGTAATAATAATTGTATAAAACACAATATTATCTTTATTTTTCACCTTAAAAACATACCCACCTTATTTTTCACTTTAAAAACATATCTAATCTCTTTCTCACTTTTCATAAATGTCACCAGTGGCAGATCATTAAGGGCCCTGTCCTCATCCATTTCCCATCCTCACAAAGAGAGCCTGGCTTTGAACTTAGGAGTGTTGAATCAGAACAGATTACCTTTTCATTTGAGCTATAAGGACCTCCTTCTACCAAGGTGAGCAAGTGGGCTTCTGTCTTTTAAACTGAAACTTTCAGGATGCCATATTACACAGTGGCCAGGTCTTTCACACCTGCCTCGCTGTTTCCACTCACACTGACTAAATTTCATATTAATAGAAGAAAAGTTGAATATCTAAGAGTTAATTAAAGAAGAATTATTAAGTGGACATATTTTGCAGAATAATTTGGCTTGCCAAACTATTTTTTTTCCCGATTTGTAAAGGTATGGCTCATTCCCAAGCCAATGTGAGTAATACAGTGTTATAACACTTCAGAAAAAAAAAAAACTACATTCTAATGTAACTGCACATACTTGGAGACCATAATGTAATAATTGCAGCAATGTAAGTATTATTATTAGGGATGGGTACAGTATAATTCCACAGAAAGTAATTTAAGGACATACAAAACTTAAGACTGAGATTCCACTTAAAATATGAGGGAAAATCTATCCCTAAAATATAGTTATCTTGCAGATATATAATGAAAACCAGTTGACTCCTTGTCTAATTAGGAACATGGATTCCATTTGCTCATTTCTTGGGATGAACAATACAAAACTGAACTATTGTGCAGTCTAATTAAACCTACTCTGAGATCACGTCTAGTTTTGTGAAGGCAACTGCTAATCCAATTGTCACTTTAGCAGATTTACTTGTGCAATCTTATTTAGAAAACAGCAGAATTCCCATACTGTGATCTGCCAAATACAACAGCAGATGTTAGTAGGGCAAGGTTCACCTTTTGGTAGTAAGCAACATCATGTGGTTTTACAAAGAAAAATACAATAAGTCCTCAGGTGGGTGTTAAATTCCTACTTTGTTAGGTTTTTTTTTCTGGTGTCCTCTCTATATTGATTTTGAAGTAATTTGTTTCCAAATGTTATTGCATTATTGTATACTATGTTAGAAAGAATGCAATAATCAAAAATTCTGAATCTTATTCCAGGGAAGGTTAAGGAGAAAAAAAAAGATTTAATGAATCTCGTTACAACACCCTGAATGCACCAGTTTCTTCTTCCCTTAATACTAGAACCACCAAGGCTGTGCCATCTGGCACCTGAAAACCTTTGTTTTCACTAATGGCTTAGCATCCTGATAACTCATCCATACTGCCCTACCCCCCAAAAACTGTAGATTATCTAACAATAAGATGTCAAGACATCAGCAATCAACACAAAGTTTCCTTTCAACTACTTTGAGCATCTTCCTTTCCTTTTTTTGGATCTTTAATTGAATAATTTATTAAAAGCATATAACATTCCATACAATCAAGTCAAACTTAACAAAACTAAAATCAAATCGACCCCCACCCATAAGAAAGAGAGGAAGCCCAACAACCAGAGCAAAGAGAGAATAAAAAAAAGAGAAAGAAGTCTTTTATAATATAAATGCTTATTCTAAAATGTTATTGATTAGGTCCTGCCAGATTTACAAAAGTTTTGAGCAGGTCCTCTAAGTGAGAATTTGATTTATTTTTTCCAATTTCAAATAATATATAACATCAGTTACCCACTGACTTAAAAGAGGCAGAGAGGATTCTCCCAGTTGAGCGAGATAAGTCTACTTGCTAATAATGACATAAAGGCAATTACAGTTTGTTTGTCCTTCTCCAGTTTAAGCCCATCTGGGAGTACACCAAACACAGTTATTACTGGATTAGGAAGGATTGTGACAGGCATTTAAAATTTTTTGTACAGAAAGATGTTAATTTAGTACACACCCAAAACATGTGGCTTAGTGAAGCTGGGGCTCGATTGCAACGTTCGCAGGTTGGATCTTGCCCTGGAAATATTTTGGAGAATTTGAAAAGAGATAGATGTGCTTAAAGATTTTAATTTGAACAGTGGATTGTTTTGCACATATGGAGCTCAAGTGAATTCTGTGCATGGCTGCCTTCCACTCTGTTTCTGAAATGTTGAGTAAGAGATCCTTTTCCCACTGTGCTCTGTGATCTTTAAAAGGAAGGGGCTTTAAAATGTTTTATATATTATAGAAATGTTGTCTGAGTCCCCAAGACTGATCAATATATCTTCTGGAATAGAAATAGACAGGAGGTGAGGAAAACTAGGCAGATTTCGTTTAGCAAAATTTCTAAATTGGAGATAGTAGAAAAATTGTGTTGATGAGAGATTAAATTTGGAGTGAAATTGTTCATAGGATGCAAAGACATTATTTATATACAAATCTCTAAATGATTTAATCCCATATGTTTTCCAAACATTAAAAAATGTGTAAGTTCGAGAGGGTGTAAAAAGGTGGTTATCATGTAGAGGTGCCAGAGATAGTTTTCCTTTCCTTTGTTTTATTAGGACTACATCTTCCAATCTGGCACTATGTTCTTCACCTGGCAGCAAGAATGACTCAAGGGGATGCTGTGTCATACTCTAGTGTGATTGCAGTTTGTCACTGAGTCTGGTTTCTTTTTTTTCTGTTCTGATGTTGATAATGGGATGCATGATGCTGAGAACTCAGACACTCTTTCTTAGGTTGTAGTAATAGAAAGTGAGTATGGATTTTCCAGTCCTTATCATTGCCTTCTCTTGTTCACCAGGAAAGTGATGTAAAAATATCGCCAATGGTGACACTTTGACCTTGGACAGTGAAATATATAACAAGTTTTATCACTAATCTCAGACAGTTGTTCTCCTGGTAGTCATTGTGGAGCCAAGATTTCCTGCAGCTGGCATACTGTCCTTATAGCCAGAAAACTGATGATGAATTGGGCAATGAGGACACAGTACACCACAGTACTACAAGAGGTAGGTGTGAAGGTCCTCAGTGCTACATGAGGTAGGTGTGAAAGTGCTCAGTGTATTTGTATTGTTCATCAATAAATAAAGTGCAGTGTTGTCTTCATTAAATAAATACATAATCCTTCATAAAAACCATGTTGGTGGAAGGTAAAATCAATCAATCCAAGAAAGAGGATAAAATCCAATGTTAATGTAGAGTCAGAGTTCATCCATTAAAACCATTCATGAGCCTTGGGGCATTCTTCCAAAACCAACATCTTCTCTATTCACCTATTACAGTCTTCTTGGCAAAAGAAGATGTCATCTGGCAAGCACAGTCAACCTTTTATCTGACTCACGTCTCCTCTGCCATTTCTGCTCCTTTCACTCTCCACCATCCCTCAGAGTTTTGTGCGACTTCACTGAGCGGTTGATGACTCCTGTTTCATGGATACTCAGCAGGAAAGACCCCCACCCCATGAGCATCATCTGCTAACTCCACCCTGGGCATTGTTCCCAACCACTTGCCTCCACTCAGCAGTATTGGCCTTGCCTCAGTCCTGACTCTTCTTTCTGCTTTTCATTTATTTTTAACCTACCACTCTTTCCTTCCTTCTCCCTATGCTCAGTCTCACCTTTACACCTCTCCAATTGCGACATCCTAATTACTATCTGTGAAGCGCAGGTAATCAGCTCACCTTTACACCAAACACTCCGTGGCTACACTCACGGAACCTAAAAAACACTCTTTGTATTTTAAAAGTCCACACAAAAACACATTCTTTTTATTTAAAAAATCCACACACTGTCAATGACCCCGAACATGCATCACCACAGTCAGATGGAATCTTTCCCCAATTACTAAACAGAGTTTGTGTCTCAGCATTTCACTCTGCACAAGCAAAGAATGCTGTCATAGTGACTGGCTATTTTTACTTTTACATACAATATCGGGCCTTATATATCGCTGTAAAGATGTCACCTTCTAGCTCTTGCTCTCTTTACTGTGTGCCATCATGCATCACCTCATTTCTTCTTCCTCCCTAACCTAACCTGACCTGACCTGACTTGAAATAATTTTAGCAGTGCAGTTTTCAGATTAGCCTTTTATTATACATATTGAAACAACTAAGCAAACAGTCTTGATGGATTTAATGGTCTCCTCTCATTTGTCAAATTCCTTATGTTTTTTATGTAATATGAGTAATTTTAAGCAATGTTTTTTCTGTGATTATTATATAGTAGTCTGGAGGAGAGAGAAACAGCAATTCATATTTTGGTAACAACACATAATAACCTTAATAACAGTGACTAGATTGGAGAAAAGAATAAGCAGATAAAACCAAGTGCATGCCAGAGGAGAGAGAGCAGTTCACACTTGGGTACCAACATTCAATAGCATTGCTTGTGGCAGCAATAGGGGGTATATTGTGTAAAAAAACAAAAACAAAAAAAAACAGAAAGGTCTAATTAATCACATTAAATTGAATTTAAAAGTTACAGTATTTGCAGTGCAGCTGTTTAGTAAAAGTCAAGGACAGGAGCATGATACACACAGTAATAAAATAATTACAAATTTTAAAACATAACGATAATTGGTGTAGACAACAGCACTCCTAGTGTTAACTATTACAAACTTGTACCTGGCAAAAAATATTTAGAAAAAAACATGTTAGGCAGTTAGACACTTGCAGTTCAATAAAGATTGTGTTGCACTACTGTACAGCTGTAAAGTTTGGTGGTGTGTTTTCTTGGATGTCAACTCAAGTTATATCCACTGTGACTGCTTTGTAAAACTATAGGAGCTGTTTAAAGGTAAGAGTGGCGAATACTTAAATTGTTGCTGTTATCAATGAAACACACACACCCAGTTTTACTCAGTACACTTTTGTCAGCAGCAAGAAATTTCATGTTTCATGTCCTTACACTAACAAGGATGACCGCAAACTCAAGACCTCTGAATCAAAAGCTTACACAGCTCATCTAAAGGAAACTCTTCCTGCTTAGCTGAGCAAGAGGGCTGCTGAGTTCTAAATTGAAACTGTGAGGGTGTCATATTACACAGTGGTCTTTCTCTGTCACTCTCACATTCATGTTTCAGCCTTGCTGCCCCCTTACGTTCGTAATGAACCCTAACCCTAACCCTCATTTCCTTTCTTTATATTATTGTGTCACAGCAAAACAGAGCATTGACATAACTATGTTTTTGTATTATTTATCACACCCAAACAGTTATTGTCCAATATGGATGGGAGAAGGGATCTAGTTTGCGTGGGGTATCTCATCTCACCTTCATGCTAAACTTCATATTGCTTAGATAATGGTTCCCTGTCTTTTACAGCGAATAAATAATATCCCTGCTGGGGAAGCAATGCTCTGCACAACAGGAGCTCAGCCTAACCTTTCTTTTTGTAGGAAAAGAAAGAAGGATGTTTTCTGTACTTGCCTGCTACAGCATGTTCTCCTGCCAGGAAATAATCAAGAATGCCCAGCATGCTCCACTCCACAAGAACCTAGCTGAAAACCCATTGTGTGTTTGGCTAACTTTCAAAACACCTAATCAAAACACAGATGGATTTGTGAGCCAAATAAAGAAAAAAATATTGAAAACTTTTTTTTGTTAGCATTTTTAGATCTCATCTCTAGTACCTTTTATAGAATCCTATTCTGTTTTGATTAAGGAGAGCAAGGATCTGGTTCAATGCTATAGACCGAAAAAAACTATATTACAAGCAGCATGGCTGGAAAGTAAACCCAAACGTTATATGTTACAATTCATCCAATGGCTCAAAGTAAGCACCTTAAACTGTTTGTTCTCTGACCTTTTCTGTTGTGTCAAGGCTTTTTTATTCACCACAATGGAGATTGTGAATGAAAAGCCTTTTTCAAGTCCTGCCACAAATTCTCAGTTGGACTGAGATCTGAACTCTAACTTGGCCATTCCAAGACAGTACCATTATTGGTTTCGCATTCCTCTGTAGGTTTGGGTTTATGCTTTGGGTCATTAACTTGCTGGAAGACAAATTTTCTCCCAAGAGACAAGTTTTTTTTTTACAGACTAGTTTAGGTTTTCCTCCAGAATTTCCTTGTCGTTTGTATATTCATTTCACCATCTACCCTCACAAGCCTTCCAATGCCTGCTGCAGAGAACCATCGTCACAGCATGATGCTGCCACCACCATGAGGTGGTGATGGGACGTTTTTGATAATGTGCAACATGGCATTTATTCTGATGGCCAAAAAGCTCAATTTTGGTCTCATCAGACAATAGAACCTTCTTCCAGCTGACTTGAGAGTCTCCCATGTGCTTTCTGGTGACATCTCTGTGCATTTTGTTTAACAGTGGCTTTCCTTTTGCTACCCAGGCAACATTTATTTTCATGCACAGTCTCTCCAGTCTTAACCAATGCAGCTTGAAACTCCTTCAGAGTTCTCATAGATGTCTTGGTAGCCTCCATTACTAGTCTTCTTCTTGCATGATCACTGCATCTTTGTGGCTATGCCATATGCTTTCAATTTCTTAATGATTGATGTAACCCCTGACTTGTACTTTTCAATCTTTTCAAGTTTTCATAGTGTAAGTCCTGACACTAACTGAACCACAGGTTGGACTTTCCAGATGCAATTATATTACAAACAAATGAAACCCTTTGAGTACAGGCACTTGATCATAATGGAGCTAATTCTGTGACTTCTAAAACCAGTTGGCTGCACCAGTGATGATTTAGGAGTGCCATATTAATAGTTTTGCAGTAAATGATTGTTTTATATTGTTAATTAATTTAGACCAATTTGCAGAGATCTTTTTTCACTTTTACTTTGATTAATCTTTTTCTATTGTTAAAAAGCCAAATTAAATCCACTGGGATTCAATGCTCTGTAACAAAAAATTGTTGAAACTTTCAAGGGGTGAACACTTTTTATAGGTGTTTTATGTGCCCCTCGGTCTGACACATACAAGGACAAGAGCAAGGCTTTGTTTTGATTTAATGATTATTTTTGTTATTTTGGTCCTTGTTTGGTATTCTGATGCCAAATGTCTAGTAAGCTACTGATTTTATTTTCTCTAATTCTGTATTTCTATCCACGGACACATACAGTAAGCAGGAGTAGAAATGTTCAATGTACCTGTCTCACATTGTCTTGCTTGTTATTTGGCTTGCTGTTATTTTCAGCATATGCACTGAGTTGATTTACATATATTAAAAATAAACTGCATTCTTTATACCTCTCTGAAATGAAAACTGACAGCTTTGGGTTTGTTTTGGCATGAAGTTATACTCTTTTTATGTACACTAAATGGCTATATTAACTTTCTTTATGATATTCCTTATCTCTCAAATTTTCAAGGCCAAATTACTGATATATTAATATTTATACTAAACTGCCTGATGGTGACTAATTATCTTTGACTCCAGCATTTGCTGGTGTCTTTTTTTCTACCACCAGATCTCTGGCACTGCTGTGCGAATATCTACAAGATACATTGCCAGCTGGAGGTGTTGCCATTTCCCAGATAAACGAGCACAGATAAAGCAGACTTCTTTTAACCACTCATGGGAATTAAATCACATAGTTGTGCCTTGTTGCTATGCTCTGGTCCAGTACTATGAATCACAAGGAAATTTGGGGTGATATATCATTTTATACTATAGTATTTGTTTTTTAAAAGTAATTATACATGAAGTAACTTTGTAAGGGACAGCTTTATTAAAAAATGCCTGGATTTTGACCTGATATTTTTATATATTAAAAATGATAAAAGAACACCAAGTCTTCTAGCAGAAAAACAGGTGGCCAAGTATTCCCACTGTAGGGCCCAGTGGTAAAATACCACTTGAGATGACCTGCCAGGACATGCCATCCTGAGCACAACCCCAAACTATTTTAGAAAGCAAATAACATAGCAAGGCAAATCATGTGAAGTACTGAATACATTACCTGCGATTGCTGACAAAATGCAAGACAGTATTTCCACTACATCTTAAATCATGACACATTTACAGTGACGCATAATGCAAGTTAATGCAAAATAAGTAGAGATAAGTTGACTGATAGGTGATAAAAATACAACTGTTCAATGCATATTTCTTGACTGCCCAACAATGTCACTCATCAGCTTCATTTCACGATATGTCAATCTTGAACACAATACGCAGGTTTGGCCTATACTATATAACACACCTTTAGATTAACTTTTTTGTTGTTAGAATGGATTTTTGGCTACATTTCATGTATTTTTATTAAATTTATGTTCACATTATTCACTGTAATTATTAAATTCCACAAATGCTCTAGTTGAAACTGCACAAAACAAAAAAAAACTATATATATGTTTTATTCAAATTAAAAATCCCAGTGTGCTGTGCTTATTTAAAAATATCACTTCTAGCAGATTCTGTATATGGTAATAATCAGATCTTCTAAAAGAGGTTAGAGATTATCCTGTAAAGTTCTGTAGGATAATATGCAATGTCTTCATATATTTCTTACAACATTTCATTAGACGGATGTGTAATAAAATATTAGGTTTCAGCAATGGTTCTTCTCCAGCAAAGGTTCAAATATTATTTTATGCCTGTTTTGTTTTTCATTTTTATGCTAGACATAAAGGAACTAAATGATCAATAATGTTAAGTGTCTTTTTCTATGTGTCGTGTTTTATGGGTGATCCCCCAAGGGGCGGGGCATCCATCACTGTCAAGCGACTGCCCTCAGCCCTATAAAAGCTGAGGAAAACCCACAGTCCCATGCAGTTCATTGAATGCGCAGAACTTCAATTGTCTGTTACGATTATTCAGTGCTTGTGGGGTAGAGGGGTCCTTTAATCGGATTGGTTGGCCAAGCAATGTTTCAGCTGTGGAATGGCCAAATGGGGGAGGCAGCTTGATGGTTGAGGTCTCCAGGACTCTAAACAAATCCAAATCATATTATGTGATATCATCTACTGTTAAATTCTGGTCCGTACTTGTAAAAATTTTATTTTTATACTGTATTGAGGATTTGTTCTGTTCTGTGTATTGTATTGTATTGGCCCCCTTCTTTTTGACACCCACTGCACGTCCAACCTACCTGGAATGGGGTCTCTCATTGAACTGCCTTTCCCAAGGTTTCTTCCATTTTTTCCCTACAAGTGTTTTTTTGGGAGTTTTTCCTTGTCTTCTTAGAGAGTCAAGGCTGGGGGGCTATCAAGAGGCAGGGCCTGTTAAAGCCCATTGTGGCACTTCTTGTGTGATTTTGGGCTATACAAAAATATATTGTATTGTATTGCTTTTGTAAATTTACTGGATTTTCGACCTTATGCTTGGTTTTTGACTTTTTATTCTGGATTTGTATACTTGTACTTGTGTGCCTTGGATTGCCTTTACCTTTCAGGTGTTTAAGAAAAGTAATTAAAAAAAAAACCAATGTATTAAAGAGTAAAGAACATAGTTTAAAATATTTGCTGACAAGGCTGAAGATCTCATCATGTTTCCTGGCAATGGTTTCCAAGAACTCGTTAGAGGTTGTTCTGTTTCATTTGGATTGTGACGGACATCCTACATACTGACACTTTCATATTTTTTGCAGTTTCTCTAAATGAAAGGCCTACACTTCTAAGGGTACTAATGCCTGTCTCATTTCATTTATTAATTATCATTTTCTTGCCATTATCACTTGAACATTGTTCAAGTAGTACTTCAGAAGGTGTAGTAACACAGTCTGTTCCAACTCTGCTTTAAGACAGACAGAGGGTTTTTAAAGTAATCAGCAGAAGTTGGGGCACTTGTGCAAATTGTTTGCTTCAACTTACGCAAGGCTTAATTTATTTAAATTGCTGCAGAACGTCTGTAGGGTGTAACCTATTAGTTGTTCCCTGTATAAGGCATTTTTTAATATTCTGAAATTTCCTTTTTTTAGTGTTTGCTAACCTAAACTTTAAATTTAAAACTTTGGCAGTTTACTGTTTACCTTTTCACAATTTTACGTCATTCATTGCATTTCATCTGATTAAATTTGAAGAAAAACTGGAAAAATGAGGTGTTCTAAAACTTTTGACAAGTAGTATAGGTAAAAAACAAAGAAATAAAATTAATTGCTCAAAAACTGTGTTTCAACACATTCAGAAGATTTGACAGGTCTGTTTTTGCATGTCTGTATCAAATGTGCATATCAGTAGAGAAAGAAAGTGAACACCACCTATTGTATCTTCAAAATGTCAGCCTTCCCCTCATTCATCTGAACGAAAGTACCTTTCAGAGGCAGTAGCAAGACAAAAAGATTTTGACGGCTGATCACAGTTGTACCGCTCCGCTCTGATTATCACCATAACCAGAATGATAAGGATGGATGTGAAAAGAAAATAACATATTTCAGTGGGAAATCGACCATATTGTGTACATCAAATCATTCCATATTTTCAATTTACATTAAATTCAATAAAAATGCTTTTTACTATAACAAAATTTTTAAAATGCTTTATCAAAAAAAGTTCACTTAACCATAGTGGTTTGTCAACTCCAACTCACATGTGAGCCCAAACTAACACAAGATGTGAAGGTTCAATTTAGGAACAATTACACTGAAATATGAAGTATTTCTTGTTAAAAAGGGATGTAAAGAATCTTGAATAAACTATAAGGACATGCTGTTGAAGTAGATACACTAAATGAATACAAGAAAAAATGCATGAGATAATGGGAAAATTACTTACAACAGATGCAGGTTTATAATTTTCTGTAGGCATCTCTTTCTAACATAGTTACAAGTTTGAGGTCTTTTAATTCAATGTGGTTCCTGAAGAATGATATGAGAAACTTACTGCCAACTGTAAACACAAAAAGGTTAAAACATTATTACAAATTGGAAAATCTATGCAAAGCAGCCCTGAGTAAATCAGTCTACTAATTTAATAGATACCATTTTTCTGTTAAGTGGTGAGCACATTGGTTGTGAGTACTCAGACACTCATCTTTTTAATGATATATGATTATAAGACTTTTATCGATATTAAAAACACTACAATAAATCTATACTGTGTGCAACTGCACTGTGAGTGCTGTGCAGAGTGGAGGCTGAACCTCTGCATTTTTCCCAGTTGATTCTGGGTTTGTCACGGGTGTGTTCTTGCTCCTACTTTGTTCAGTGCTTGCATGGAGTGGGTGTTGGGCAAGGTTGTGGGGTCCAGCAGCTGTGGGGCAACTGTTGGTGAAGAGAGATTCACTGATCTTGACTTTGCCAACAATGCTGTGATCTTTGCAGAGTCAATAAAGGCCCTTGAGAGACTGAGGAGTCTGAGTGTCTTGGCTTGTGAGTGTCCTGGATAAGAACCAAGATCCAGGCCTTTAATGATCTCTTGGGCACAGCCATCGGCAGTGTGTCTGTCTGTGGAGAGAGTGTCGACTTTGTCGAGAGGTTTACTTATCTCGGCAGTGACTCTTCCCATGAAGTCAGTGGATAGCGTAGGGAATCATTAAGTCACTGGAAAGGGGTGTGTGGCACTCCCGATATCTTTGCAAAAGGACAAAGGTCCAAGACTTTAGAGTCCTGGTGCCTCCTGTCTTGCTATAGGGTTGCAAGACATGGATGCTATTCAGTCACCTGAAATGAAGACTGAACTCCTTCGGTACTCTGTCTCTTTGGAGAATCCTTGGGTACCATTGGTTTGACTTTGTGTTGAATGAGTGGTTGCTCATTGAGTCCCAAATGAGGCACATTACCTGCATTGCGAGGGAGTGTCAGTTACGGCACTACGACCATGTGGGGTGATGCAATTCGCAGGATCCTCATTGATGAGGACCCGAGTGGCTGGGTCAGTCCAAGGTGACACCCACATAACACTATTCCATATACAGCACATTTTCTTTGCAGCAGTAATATACTGTATCCATATATCCAAAATAATAACAAAAAAGTAATGTTGCTTTAATGGGCTGGAGTCCAAAATATCATACTAAAAATTGTTTATGTAAAAACTAAACTTTATATTCTGGTTGACTGCGCTAGGTTTATCTTTTATAGTTATTATTGTCCCAAAACAGAAAAATCAATCAATTTGGAATAAAGAAAAAATAACAGTCATAATACATGCTATTTTTGTGAGTATTTTAAGGTTACTCTTTATTTAGAACTTATTTTAGGATCTTTCTAACAGTTTAGGACTTTTAAAAGGTTTAAAAGTTATTTAATTTGGTCCCTGCGTTTGTTTACGTGATACAGCAGATGTGTCTCCCAGTTTGTGACGTTACCAGACTTTTAATATAAATATGATGTTTGTTCCATTTGAAACCAACCCTTGGATGGATAAAAACATACCTTTAGTTGTAGATAGCTTTGATTCAGGTAGGCCAAGTGCTAGGTTTCATTTCAATATCAAGCTCTTCTTTGACTTTAAACTTCGATTAAAGGCTTGTCCCTGATATTTCTTTGCTTGATTACATTCTTTTTCACCTTTCTCTGACCTGCACTGCAAATTTTGTCCCACATTTTTATCTCTCAATGTTTTGGTTTACTGACAATAATCCCTGGAGACACTGTCTTATAACAATAATAAATTGTATCATACACAGTTGCAGGTAAAACAGTACAAAGTAACATTTTACAGTAACTTAATTACATTTCCCAGTAACAAAGTAGTGTAATTTATTAAAGATTAAATGCTTGTAATCACATTACAAATGCTGAATTAATTAAAATGTTATTACTGGTGTTACATATATGCTTCTAAGAAAATAATACATAAATGTCTTAAATTGTTTTAGAGGGGAAGCATTCTATTTCCAATAATATACAAGGAGGCAAGTCTGGCTACCTGAATAGCATCGCTGGCCTTATTTTGCACTGTACATATGCATTATTTTCACACAGGAGAGTATATTGAATTGTACAATGCTGTCAGGTCTGAACTGCAGACGTGTGTTATTTTACAACATTATATGGTAATTCAATCTTCTTCAGGAATGTTCTGTGATAGAGATAGAAATAAATATTTTTAGGTCTTAATGTGAAGATAACTTTCCAACTTTGAAGTGCTTTGAAAGAATATGATTAACGGACAGAAAGGAATTCTGCTTTAAGGGTGATGGAGCAAAGTAAACAGCAGTGTGCACCTGAGAAATTTCATAATTAAATGTTAGCTGCCTTAATATGTTTGTTCATTGTGATGCACAGCCTCTTGAACAATTATGTCATAAGGATTTACAGTATGCTTACAGACTTAAAACAAATCTTTGATATCCAATCGATGTCATATGTCGCAAATTGTAGTGGTATATCCTGACATGCATTTTGATTTTTGCTGTCATATCTCTTAAATACTCTGTAAAAAGCATGAGTGAGGAGAACCAAAGAGACATGGGCATATTGATCATGACATACAATAAACACTGCAGGTAGTGACTCTGTTGAAACACTTAATGCTCTCACCTGCAGACTACTACTCCAGAAATAATTTTACCTTTTACCAACTTCATATTTGGAAACATTAGAATGATATGCTTTCTTTATAGTTTTTTGGACTTATTTTTTTATTAGGAATTCTTTTGTGAACTAAAGTCCTCTGCTTGCTGGTTCTAAAGGCCTCTACTTGCTTGTACTTATTTAAGCCATGTAGTATATCGTTAGTGAATTCATGAACACTGTTATTGGTTACTTCATCCTTTTTAAATGACTGAAATGACATTTGGGTGTTATCCTTGTAACTTTCAATTACTATATATTCCATAGGTTTAAACAGTAATATAATAAATTGGTAATGTATATATA
Organism: Erpetoichthys calabaricus; assembly: GCF_900747795.2. NCBI lineage: Eukaryota > Metazoa > Chordata > Cladistia > Polypteriformes > Polypteridae > Erpetoichthys > Erpetoichthys calabaricus. Next base: position 63,304,395 of record NC_041399.2, on the reverse strand, counting down.
TTTTTGTGAACGCATATTTTATTTCATCTGAATAGTGAAACCTATTCCATAAAACATTTTAAAGGACTAATGAACAATTCAGCCTTTGTGATCTCACTATATTTATCAGTACAAGGAATGTCAATTTTGAATTGTGATTTGTGTTCTTACATCTAATTTGATTCATTTTATATAATGTGACTACTATATATATTTGTTAAACATTTTACATATATATATATATATATAGTCACATGCATGCAATTGGGGGGGGGGCAAATTTGACTGTAATTCCACCCCTGACCAAGGGTTGGCACTGTCGACTAATGTCACTCCTCATTTTTCATCTGCAGATCCAGTGATCAACAGCGAGATGACTTATGTCATCACATCTAATTTCCAATCATATGGACCCAAATCTTCCTCTGCACTGGCCTCTTAACTTGTTCCACCACCTGCTGTAGTTAGTCTAGACTTGCGTCTGGACATTAATTAATCATTTTGTTATTTTGTTCAACAGTTATACAAGGTTTTCCCACAGGTGCCCCAAATATTTATGCTTTCTCTGTCATTTTATTACAGTATATATATATATATATATATATATATATATATATATATACAGTGCATGGAGTGAATACAGTGCTGGAAAGTATTCACAGCGCATCACTTTTTCCACATTTTGTTATGTTACAGCCTTATTCCAAAATAGATTAAATTAATTTTTTTCCTCAGAATTCTACACACAAAACCCCATAATGACAACGTGAAAAAAGTTTACTTGAGATTTTTGCAAATTTATTAAGAATAAAAAAATTGAGAAAGCACATGTACATAAGTATTCACAGCCTTTGCCATGAAGCTCAAAATTGAGCTCAGGTGCATCCTGTTTCCCCTGATCATACTTGAGATGTTTCTGCAGCTTAATTGGAGTCCACCTGTGGTAAATTCAGTTGACTGGACATGATTTGGAAAGGCACACACCTGTCTATATAAGGTCCCACAGTTGACAGTTCATGTCAGAGCACAAACCAAGCATGAAGTCAAAGGAATTGTCTGTAGACCTCCGAGACAGGATTGTCTCAAGGCACAAATCTGGGGAAGGTTATAGAAAAAGTTCTGCTGCTTTGAAGGTCCCAATGAGCACAGTGGCCTCCATCATCCGTAAGTGGAAGAAGTTTGAAACCACCAGGACTCTTCCTAGAGCTGGCCAACCATCTAAACTGAGAGATCGGGGGAGAAGGGCCTTAGTCAGGGAGGTGACCAAGAACCCGATGGTCACACTGTCAGAGCTCCAAAGGTCCTCTGTGGAGAGAGGAGAACCTTCCAGAAGGACAACCATCTCTGCTGCAATCCACCAATCAGGCCTGTATGGTATAGTGGCCAGACGGAAGCCACTCCTTAGTAAAAGGCACATGGTAGCCCGCCTGGAGTTTGCCAAAAGGCACCTGAAGGACTCTCAGACCATGAGAAAGAAAATTCTCTGGTCTGATGAGACAAAGATTGAACTCTTTGGTGTGAATGCCAGGCGTCACGTTTGGAGGAAACCAGGCACCACTCATCACCAGGCCAATACCATCCCTACAGTGAAGCATGGGGGTGGGAGCATCATGCTGTGGGGATGTTTTTCAGTGGCAGGAACTGGGAGACTAGTCAGGATAAAGGGAAAGATGACTGCAGCAATGTACAGAGACATCCTGGATGAAAACCTGCTCCAGAGCGCTCTTGACCTCAGACTGGGGTGATGGTTCATCTTTCAGCAGGACAACGACCCTAAGCACACAGCTAAGATATCAAAGGAGTGGCTTCAGGACAACTCTGTGAATGTCCTTGAGTGGCCCAGCCAGAGCCCAGACTTGAATCCGATTGAACATCTCTGGAGAGATCTTAAAATGGCTGTGCACCGACGCTTCCCATCCAACCTGATGGAGCTTGAGAGGTGCTGCAAAGAGGAATGGGCAAAACTGGCCAAGGATAGGTGTGCCAAGCTTGTGGCATCATATTCAAAAAGACTTGAGGCTGTAATTGCTGCCAAAGGTGCATCGACAAAGTATTGAGCAAAGGCTGTGAATACTTATGTACATGTGATTTCTTAGTTTTTTTATTTTTAATAAATTTGCAAAAACCAAAAGTAAACTTTTTTCACATTGTCATTATGGGGTGTTGTGTGTAGAATTCTGAGGAAAAAAATGAATTTAATCCATTTTGGAATAAGGCTGTAACATAACAAAATGTGGAAAAAGTGATGCGCTGTGAATACTTTCCGGATGCACTGTATGTATGTATATATATATTTTTATATATATATATATATATATATATATATATATATATATATATATATATATATATATATATATATATATAATATTGTCACACATTTGCAGCAGAGGGCTCCGTAATCAGCTCAGCCGAGGTAAGCAGTTCCACTCCCTGGTGAGAGAGCTCATTGTCAGTAACGGTCCCCTCTTCTTTTTGACACAGCCCAGAAAACACAGACAGTGAGGGTGACCAAGTCAAAGAGTGAGGTCGCCCCGCGGACATAAAAAGTGGAACCTAAGGAAGATGGCATCATCTTGAGAGGACCACAGAGGAGAGGAGAGCTTGGACAACTGCTTATATGTTATATAAGATATTTCAGCTCTTTTGGAGCCTGTGCTTATTATTGCAAGGCTGTTTCTGTTAACATTTTTTTTTAGGAAAAAAATGGAGTTACCAGTGTGGTACCCCTTATTTTCACATTGTCTCACCAGCTTTCTGGTCGCTGGTCACTACACATATGTAACTGCTGTATTTATTTGTTTTATTCTATAAACATATGATTAAGTGTGTTAAGTTTCAGGGTAGATAAATGTTCAATCCTTGTCTATTATTATTATTATAAGACCAGGGCACCTTCACAATCCTAATAAAGGTTAAAGATCTTGTTAATTTCCCCTTGGGATTAATAAAGTATCTATCTATCTATCTATCTATCTATCTATCTATCTATCTATCTATCTATCTATCTATCTATCTATCTATCTATCTATCTATCTATCTATCTATCTATCTATCTATCTATCTATCTATCTATCTATCTATCTAATCTGAGCCTTAGGAGTGAATCCGTATAAAAACGTAAACCGAATCATTACACACATAATCCAATTCAGAAACCAAAGGGACTGAAGCCTATCCCAGAATCATCCAGCACAAGGTAAATACCAGCACCGGACATGGTGCCAGATCCATGGCTGTGCCCACTCACACACACACACCTACATATAAATTGCACAAACATTTTTGACTAAAATGTAGTATTGTGATGGAGTGTCCATTTTTTAAAAACATCTAAAGCAAGCTAAAATAAGCAAATGGATTTTTTTAAAAAGAGGAAAAAATTAAGAGTGCATTATATATTGTATGTAAATGCAGCAAAGGAAAATTAGTCATCATGCAAGTTTTACAAATAAACTAATTTGTTCATATGAGCAAAAGGAAAATACTTTTTAAGTAGTATATTAAAACATTTTAAGGTATATTTGCTTCGAACAGTGCAAAAGCAGATAACAAGGCACTGTGGTTTGTCAGTTTGTAGTTATTTATTCCATGGTTAGCATAGCGGTTATCACTGCTGTGTCACAGCTAGTAGGACCTGGGTGTGAATCCAGGTCTAGTCACTAGGTGAATTTTGACATTTTCTTTCTGTCTACATAAGTGAAGAGACCACATTGGAGCAGTGAGCACACTGAACCGACATGAAAGGAACAAGTGAAGATTCAAGGAGTCAGCGTCACAGTAAGTGACATAGTAAGTGTAATACAATAGCTATTCTGAAACATATGCTGCAATTTGGTTTTATACAGAAGAGGATAACCAACTGCTTTAATCTTATAAGAGAGTAAGTATAGTTCTTAGCTCAAGCGAGAGAAGCAGCTATTTGCATTCTGAAGGTAACAAATTTCACTTCAGTTGGTGACAAGCATGGCATCAGTATTGATAACCAGCTATGTCATGTGGCTGGAAGACTGGAACAAGTCAGAGGCCACAAACACAGGTAGAGACTGGCAATCAGCAGTACATGGCAGTAATTGAAGGGGAGGCTCTCACATTCTTGGGTATTTCTGCATTAAGACGATGACATCAAAATGTAAACCATTATGCAAGATTATGGGTATAACAAGAGTTCGCAGCTGTCCTCTTTGCAACCTAGACTGCAACCTATATAAATTTTCTGTGACTAATTAGCAGCACATAATAATTAACATAAATACAATCCATTTGTAATTTTTAATGGTGTACGACCCTTCACAGTAAGCACCAGCACGTAAAGCTTTATAATTTCACTAACAACTTTTGAATAAAATAAAAAGAACAAGGCCATCTAATTGAAAAATAGTTCTTGCCACACATTCAATTTTTTTCTCAGTGTTATTTGCTTGGACGATCATGTATTAAACCCAAAATCGGGAAAGTGTTGATTGATAATTATGTAGGAAAATAGCCTGATAAACCTTGCATTTCATCCAGAGCTGAAATATTTTTTTCTTGCAAAAAACTATTTAACCTTTTTTGCTGCACTTTATTATTTTTAACCTTTCATTCTTTTGCCTTGAAATGCTTCAGATATTTCAATGGTTTAAATATTTTTTTTAGTTTTGCTTGAATCAGTTATATACTCAAATGGCTTCACAGTGAAATTAGACATTTCTTAATATGTTCTTTGTTCCAAGGAGGTGGAAATTCTGGTCATGCTGTCATTATTAAATTAAAAACAATATAGGATACATTAAAATTCTAAAGAAACATTCAAAAATATTTTGGATAATTTGGCTTACCCATCACAATATAGAGTGGTGATCAGTGATTTCAAACAGCAATAAGCAGGTCTTAAGACTGATTTATGATTGAGGGGAACAAAATTTCTTTTGTCTAGGCAGTTGACTCTGATGAATTTTTGTAAACTGGAGTGCTATCAGACATGTTGGGAAATTAAGGCATTTTCTAAATAAGTGGGATTCTGAGAAATTAATTCTTGCATATATTTCAATAGACGACTACAATTAGGTGTTCACTGGATGTTTAAACTGTTCTTTATACAGCTTCCAGTTAATCCAAATTGCTGCTGCAATAATTATTACAAGAACAAGAAAGTACAAACACATAACTCCAGTTCTTAAATCCCGGTTAAGTTTAGGGCAGATTTCAAAATCCTCCTTTTAAAGTATAAAGCCTTAAATGGTCTGACTTACTTGTCTGAACTTATCATGACATACAAACCAGACATTACATTAAGATCTCAGGATGTGCTTGTGATTCTAAGTATTAATAAAATAACAGTGGGAGGTCGAGCTTTTAGTTACAGGGCCCCTAAACTGTGGAATGGTCTGCCTGCTACTATAAGAGATGCCCCTTCGGCCTAAGCTTTCAAATCCCAGCTGAAGACTTACTACTTCTGTTTAGCATATCCTGACTAAAGCTGCTGATTAACTCTATAGACTGCATCTCTGTTGTTAGTCATCAGCACTAAAACATAAGTAATATGATAGTTATAATTTAATACTAACCCTCACCTATTCTGTTTCTCTTCTCGGTACTCAAATGTGGCACTTGGTGCCACTGCCCACCTGCCAAGTTATTTTGCCTGCCTAAGGTAAAGTCAGCTCTCATGGAGAATCGCAGGAAACATCAGGTAGAGGGGTCCTTTCATCAGATTGGCTGGCCCAGCACTGACTCAGCTGTGGAATGGCCAATAGGAGGAGGCAGCTTCATGGCCGAGGTCTCCAGGACTCTGAATAAATCAGAATCGTATTATTTAATATTATCCACTGTTGAATTCTGCTCTGTACTTGTAATATTTCTATTGCACTATTACTGTATATTGTATTGAGGATTACTTGCATTCTGTTCTGTCTATTGTATTGTATTTACCCCTTTTTTGACACCCACGGCACACTCAACCTACCTGGAATGGGGTCTCTCTTTGAACTGCCTTTCCCAAGGTTTCTTCCATTTTTTTTCCCTAAAAGGGTTTTTTTTGGGAGTGTTTCCTTGTCTTCTTAGAGAGTCAAGAAAGGGAGGATGTCAAAAGGCAGGGCCTGTTAAAGCCCATTGTGGCACTCCTCTGATTTTGGGCTATACAAAAATAAATTGTATTGTATTGCATTGTATTGTATAACTCTATAAGCGAAGGCCATGAAGGCCACTGAGTGTATGTTGGTTAGTGTGTTATAAAGATAAATAGCCTGCTGTGACTGCTGAAATTTTGCAATAGAACTATAGTGAGCTGCTTTTTGCTGCAGTTGGCATAGGTAAGCTTCAGTGAAGTGTGATTAAAAACTGTTTAATTACAAATCTGAACCTTTACTCACAGATATTTCATAATTGGAGAATAGAGTTCTGCTTCGTAGTTTGGTATGTTGTATGTATTTTGTCTGTATTTATACATATTTTTGTTTCAGTGTAACTTCACATTATAATCCTAGATTTGAATGACTTGTCAGTTAAAAAATGTAAAGGCCAGGTATGATGTGTCCAAAACTAGGGAAGTGGATACACTACAGAGAAACGCTCTTGACAAGATAAGATGTTTTGCATATTCTGTCGTACTTAAAGCATTTAGGCTGCACCATCCATCATCAGTGACTAGTCAATTATCTGTGCATAACATCACAAGGTCTGGAACTAATATGGGAAAATGTCATGAAGGACCTATCACCCAAGGCTAAGTAGAAAGAAGGAAAAGCGTTGTGGTATAGCAGGTCCACTTAGGAAAAAGGAGGCCAATTTTTAAATAAGTATATAATTGAATCATCGGCTCGATCTTTGTGGGTGTGCATGCTCATGCAGCTGCAGAAGGTTGGTGGGGTAATTGGGATGAGATGCACCTGCACGTGAGGGTGCAGTCTGTCTCAGTTGCTTCATTGGATTTCTGTGGAGTGTGACTGAGGCTCTGTGCCCACTGAGGCATATAAGGGAGAGCCAGCACTAGAAATAGGGGGAAAAAGACAAAAGGAGAGGGAAACAGACTGGCCATTGAGAGAGAAGGGTAGAGAGACACAATGGAGGTTAAAGTAAGAAGAGGAGCATTAAAAAGAGGCAGAGATGGAGATAGAGCACCAATGCTGAACAGAGTGAGGAAAGTGGTTGGGTGTGACTCTCGGGGCAGTAGGAGCTGAAGGCTGTGGAAGGATTGTGCTGAGTGTTTGCCTGGGAGTAGGAGTGGCCCGATATGCGGTGTTCCCACGGGTGCTGAGCAAATGACAGCAGAAGACATGTGCGGCTCAGTGTGGTGCCCCAGGATTGCCAAATGCCGGGCAATGGGGACCTGAACTGAGATTTGAAAGTTGACTGCATCTGTAAATTTTACAAGGAAGCTTTGAGGCTCATTTTATTTCATGGACTGTCTCTGGTTTTAACCTCTGATTTTAATGGATATGTTTCGGATTTTAACCTTCACTTTTACCCTGTTTTTATGGATTATTTATTTATTGACTTTTTTTACTCACTATCTGAATACTGTTTGCTTGGACTGTTTTAATAAAAGCACTGGAGCACTTTTTCACCTACCTCTGGCTATGTTTGTGTGTTAGATCCTCATCCACTGGCTCATCCCTTGGGTATATTAGATAGATAGATAGATAGATAGATAGATAGATAGATAGATAGATAGATAGATAGATAGATAGATAGATAGATAGATAGATAGATAGATAGATAGATATCTGATAGAACATCTGCAGCATCTTATTGCAGATGTTGAAAGACGCCAGCCTTCTAAGGAAGTATAGTCGGCTCTGTCCTCTCTTGCACAGAGCATCAGTATTGGCAGTCCAGTCCAATTTATCATTCAGCTGCATTACCAGGTATTTATAGGTCTGCACCCTCTCCACACAGTCACCTCTGATGATCATGGGGTCCATGAGGGGCCTGGGCTTCCTAAAATCCACCACCAGCTCCTTGGTTTTGCTGGTGATCAGTTGTAGGTGGTTTGAGTCACACCATTTAACAAAGTCCTTGATTAGGTTCCTATACTCCTCCTCCTGCCCACTCCTGATGCAGCCCACGATAGCAGTGTCGTCAGCGAACTTTTGCACGTGGCAGGACTCCGAGTTGTATTGGAAGTCCGATGTATATAGGCTGAACAGGACCGGAGAAAGTACAGTCCCCTGTGGCACTCCTGTGTTGCTGACCACAATGTCAGACGTGCAGTTCCCAAGACACACATACTGAGGTCTGTCTGTAAGATAGTCCACGATCCATGCCACCAGGTATGAATCTACTCCCATCTCTGTCAGCTTGTCCCTAAGGAGCAGAGGTTGGATGGTGTTGAAGGTGCTAGAGAAGTCCAGAAACATAATTCTTACAGCACCAGTGCCTCTGTCCAAGTGGGAGAGGGATTGGTTTAGCATGTAGATGAAGGCATCCTCTGCTCCCATCTTCTCCTGGTATGCGAACTGCAGAGGGTCAAGGGCGTGGTGAACCTGTGGCCTCAGGTGATGAAGCAGCAGCCACTCCATGGTCTTCATCACATGTGACGTCAGAGTGACAGGCCGTAAGTCATTCAGCTCACTAAGACGTGATACCTTTGGGACTGGGGTGATGCAAGATGTTTTCCAAAGCCTCGGGACTCTCCCCTGTTCCAGGCTCAGGTTGAAGATGCACTGTAGAGGACTCCACAGCTCCAACGCATGGCCTTCAGCAGTTGTGGTGATACTCCATCTGGACCCACTGCTTTGCTGGCATGAAGTCTCCTCAGCTCTCTGCTTACCTGGACTGCTGTAATTGTGGGTGGAGGGAAACTCTCTCCTATCCTGGTATCAGCAGAAGGATGGGTGGAGGATGCAGTAGGTGAGAGTGGGTTAGGGTGGTCAAACCTGTTAAAGAAGTTGTTCATCTGGTTTGCTCCCTCCAAGTCTCTCTTGATGGTGGCACCCCGCTTCGAGCTGCAGCCAGTAGCGTGGACGTAACCAACACCATCACAAGCATTTCCATCTGAATGTCATCTATGCTGTCCATACACCAACTGCCTGAAGACGCTTCCACTCTTCCTCACTCAGATATGGGTAATACTCATCAGCTTTCATATCCTTACTGAGGTATCTTTTTTTGATTGGTGTGAAGCTCTTTGAGACAAGGATGTATTTTTAATACATCCAGACTTTGATATTATTCATTTTATTTTGCTGTAAATATCTATTTGATTTGCAAATAAATACTGATTTACATTAAACTCATATACTTTGTATACATACCTTGAATCATTGAGGAATCAAAGAAATTACAAGGCGCCTGGTATGGGTAGGTAAACACTTCTCTCCCACAAGGTTAGACGGCTAAGGAGGGATAGGGAGGAGTATGGGAAGGAGTAATGCTTTGCTGGTAAGTGACAGCAAAGGAAATTGCCCACTGGCCTCCATTGTCTTGTGGACACCTATTTGGTCTACTCAGGTCTATGCTAGTGAGTCCCTATTAGAAGCACTAGAGGTGTGGTACACTGTGCAGACACCATTCATAGTCAGTGTTTCAGTGTGTGTGGGTGTATAGGAGATGGCCAACCAATAACTAATCTGGTGCACTCTGCCCATCCCATGATAGTACAGTAAGATGATATTTTTTGATTGTCTTTGAATACCTAGGAATATCCCCAGTAACACTGAATCATTGCCTCAAAGACACCTGGCTGTTTTTCTCTTGGTGACATGCTGCTTCTGACACATCTTACAAGGAGAGTGGCCAAAAATACAAAAAGTTGAAACTCACTCTTAAAAATGTTCTTCATTGTTGTTTTGCAACCCTTACTTCTAATCCTAAAGAGAAAAACAAACATATTGCTCTACAGTCTTAAAGATAAATAAATCAGCAGCAGTTATTATCACAATTTATTAAAAAGTTTTCATAGAGTGTCTGTTTAAGGACATAATATTATGTGTTTGAATAGACTGTCATGTAGTCCTTGAATAAATTGTCATGAAAATATTTGCGGCCATAGTGAAGTATGGGTCAATGTATAAAGACACTGAAGAATGTGTTGAGATTAAGGGGTGTTGAATAAAGTGAAGATCTGTGGCCTAAAGCCTGTGTGCTGTGAATAGCTTTGTTTACACAGTCAATTTCACAAACTATATTGTATCCAAAGGCATTCCAATAAAATATCAAATATTAGTGGTCTGTTAGGTATTTTCTACATGAATTTAGGCAAAGATTACATTTTCTGCAGGTATTTAGGAAAAAGATGGTCTATGGTAAAATGCCGAAGCTGTAATAATATATTTTGAAAGAATCTTTGTTTTTTTCTTCTCTTAATTCTAAGAATCCAAGTTACAATACTTTTCAAAATAGCATTTGTGCAGATTGTATTTGACTTTAAAAAGCAGTGGTTTGTATATGTAAATATATAATTTTACTAGGCATTTAGTGGCACACAAGGCCTGATAAGAGAAGAGAATTAACAGAAATGCAGAAAACCAGCTGTCTCCCTTCATCTGCATTCAAGAAGTAACACTAAAACGAATAGTTAAACTACAAATTCCACCAACACCTGGTCAACTCTGTACTTCATTTGATAAATAAGTTGTAAACCAACAATGAGCTAACAGATCCGCACAGACTCCTTGAGAAAAAAGGTGATCAAAAGAGCATTCATTTCTAAGCTTTTACCTGTCCTCTGGACTCTGACAATGATGGACAAACTAAAGTAGCTGTAAGCAGATCTGTAACTGGAAAGGACTTTGGTCTAATTGCCAGAGGCTTTACCTTCCTTTAAAACTAGGCGCATGTATCTCTTCTGCCTCTTTGGAGTTGAAACCTGATGACCCGCCCTTTTGAAACCGGTAGGTTCCGGAAAAGTTTCTTTGAACTTGGAAGCTGCTTCTCACAGAGTTGGACATCTTTAATTAGCTCTAAAATCTACCCTTCTAAGCCACACTCTGAGCCAGTGAATGTGCCCAATATGAGAAGACTGAGAAGCAGCATTACTTCAAGAAGGGAACTTCAGCGCTTAAACTCCTGTGCCAAAAATAATTGTTTTTTTAAAAACCTTGAAGTTCCAGAGGAGTATGTGGCAAAGACAAATAGGAGATTCTACTAAAAGCAAAGTTCTTCACTTGAACCCAGAACAACAACACACAATACCACATAGCATCAGACATCACCCTTAAAGGCTATGTATCATAATATTGTTTATCTGTGCCAAGATAAATTAAAACTATGAGTAAGTAGTTAAGTAGCCAGCTGAAGACCACCTTTCTCATGATTGATTAAGCAGAACACAGCAGATTGCACTGGAAATCAAATACTACTAAAAATCTCTGACAGTGATTCATATCACAGCATCATTTAATTCTACTGAACCCTTGCTGTCTGAGGAAGTGATTTGTGCCATGAATAAATAGTGTGTTTTCTTTTTTTCTTCACTTTGTGTTTTACTAGGGGGCTTCTTCAACCCCTGCTCGCTTCGCTCGCCAATCCCCCTGGCCTGCGCTACTTGCCAGCCACTTCGCGTCTTTGCCGCTCGCATATGAGGATTTCACTTTCACCAAACAACAAATCTTTGAATTCTCGCGGATACGCTTCTTTATTGGGAAGAAACACTACTTTTCCCTGATGGCAACATGAATTAGATGATCTACAAGTCTCCAACTTAAAGTTTAAATCGAACAATATATTCAATCTCTTTTCGTTGGTCCGTTATTTCACTGAGTAATAATTTTTGTTTGTTTGTGCTAATGCGATCTTTAATATCATTTTTCAGACTTTCAAATTTTAGTTGAAAAAATCTACGTGTGTATTGCACCAATGTTTTTGAATTCATTACAACGTTCTACTTTATCATCAGCCCCAGGCGTGGTTAAATCTCTTTGCACAAAGTCTCGGCTCGCGGGACGTGAAAGTATCTCTCTAAGCAGGCTAAAAAGTCTCATCTCGCCTCAAGATTTTTTTTATTATAATAGAGAAATTTCTTTTTAGTGCCTACTGTTGGTTTAGGTAATTCTACTGAGTGTTCTGCCAATTATGCTATTAATTCCAATTGATAAAGTGATGTCATGACTCCGGTGTCTCTTCCTATTAAGTCAGTAGAAGGATTGGGAGAGCATGGGGGGTCTAAGTCTTTAGAGTCCTGATGCTCCCTTGTTTTGCTATATAGTTGTGAGACATGGAACACTATCTAGTGACCTGAGACGAAGACTGGACTCCTTCGTTACTGTGTCTCTTTGGAGAATCCTTGGGTACCACTGGTTTGACTTTGTGTTGAACGAGTAGTTGCTCATGGAGTCCCAAATGAGGCACATTACCTGCATTGTGATGGAGTGTCGACTATGACACTACAGCAATGTGGTGCAATTCCCCAAAGGTGAACCGGCTCACAGGATCCTCATTGCTGAGGATGCAAGCAGCTGGACCAGGCCAAGGTGATGCTCACGTAACACTTGGCTACGACGGATAGATGGTCATTTCCGAAAGTTGGGACTGGGCTGTGTGTCTGCTTAGGGGGTTGCCAACCAGGATCCCGAGCTGTTTCGTTGTGTGTTGGATGAGGCAACACGCTGTACCAGTGCATGCTCCTGAACCTGACCTGACCTGATAAAGAAAAGGGTTAGACCCCTTAATGCATCAGTCAGTTTGGCTACAACACTTAAGATATACAGTATGTAAGACTGCAACAGCCACCATATTTGTACAGCAGCATTCAGTTTCCAAAGTGTGCTCTTCTGCCCTTCTTTGTGCTTTTTATAGTAGTCTTGGGACTATTGACCATTATGTTTCGGGTTCATTCGTTTTTTTGAATTTATGCAATGTTATTTAGGACTTTGTTATTCTGATTACTAAATTTTGGTATAGTTATTGTTCCTGAATACCTTTTTTGTATTTTTCATTTTGCATTTTCAGAATTTAGCCTTTTGCTTTCATTTGACATTTTGAATTTACTAAATGGGATTTTTTTGAATTTCTTATTTGGAACTCACCCTCTTCTTTATTTTAGATCTTTGAACTTTTAAATGTTCAAATTTTTTTGTATTCTGACATAATTAAAAAAATTACTTTACTAAAAAATTATTCCTTTTTTTGTCAGGGTTTTCTGTTGGTTTGGCTCACATTTTGGGGTATAATCATAACACCTGTGTTGCACCTCTTCTTCGAAAACTGACACATATTAGCTTTTCTCTTTCCCATCTTGAGTTTGAAATACAGCATGGACATGCAAGTATACAAAGGGGTATGACTGAGGTCTTTTAAGTACCATAGGACTTGGAGAAGTAACAATGCATAATAATAATAATTCTTTGCATTTATATAGTGCTTTTACTCACTACTCAAAGCGCTTAGCAATTGCAGGTTAAGGGCCTTGCTTAAGGGCCCAACAGAGCAGAGTCCCTTTTGGCATTTATGAGATTCGAACTGGCAACCTTCCAATTGCCAGTGCAGATCCCTAGCCTCGGAGCCACCACTCCGGAACTCCGCATAATCATGAAAAGGAAAAAAAAACATTCCTTTACTTTTGTTTTTCACACTTTGCTCATGTAATTTTACTGTTAACAAATATATCTGTGGTATCTTTTGGATTTTAATTCTGTTGACTTAATATACAGGATTGTTTCTTCAACTAATTTACAAGAGAAAAATCTGTATCTCTAACTTACATAAAATTCCTATGTTTTCACCATTAGATCACTTGTACATGCGATTTCCTATAAGCAGGAATCCATCCATCCATCCATCCTCTTTCACTTATCCAAGGTCGGATCGCGGGGGCAGCAGCTTGAGCAGAGACGCCCAGACTTCCCTCTCCCCGGCCACTTCTTCTAGCTCTTCCGGGGGAACCCCAAGGCATTCCCAGGCCAGCCGAGAGACATAGTCCCTCCAGCATGTCCTGGGTCTTCCCCGGGGCCTCCTCCCGGTTAGACGTGCCCGGAACACCTCACCAAGGAGGCGTCCAGTAGGCATCCTGATCAGATGCCCGAGCCACCTCATCTGACTCCTCTCGATGCGGAGGAGCAGCGGCTCTACTCTAAGCCCCTCCCGGATGACTGAGCTTCACACCCTATCTTTAAGGGTAAGCCCAGACACCCTGCGGAGGAAACTCATTTCAGCCGCTTGTATTTGCAATCTCGTTCTTTCGGTCACTACCCATAGCTCATGACCATAGGTGAGGGTAGGAACATAGATCGACTGGTAAATTGAGAGCTCAGCCGCAACCACGACAGACCAATGCAGAGCCCGCATTACTGCGGATGCCGCACCGATCCGCCTGTCAATCTCACGCTCCATTCTTCCCTCACTTGTGAACAAGATCCTGAGATACTTGAACTCCTCCACTTGGGGCAGGATCTCGCTACCAACCCTGAGAGGGTACTCCACCCTTTTACGGCTGAGGACCATGGTCTCAGATTTGGAGGTGCTGATTCCCATCCCAGCCGCTTCACACTCGGCTACGAACCGATCCAGAGAGAGCTGAAGATCACGGCCTGAAGAAGCAAACAGGACAACATCATCTGCAAAAAGCAGTGACCCAATCCTGAGTCCACCAAACCGGACCCCCTCAACGCCCTGGCTGTGCCTAGAAATTCTGTCCATAAAAGTTATGAACAGAATCGGTGACAAAGGGCAGCCCTGGCGGAGTCCAACTCTCAGTGGAAACGGGTTTGACTTACTGCCGGCAATGCGGACCAAGCTCTGGCACCGATCGTACAGGGACCGAACAACCCTTATCAGGGGGCCGGTACATCATACTCTCGGAGTACCCCTGACAGGATTCCCCGAGGGACACGGTCGAATGCCTTTTCCAAGTCCACAAAACACATATAGACTGGTTGGGCAAACTCCCATGCACCCTCCAGGACCCTGCTAAGGGTGTAGAGATGGTCCACTGTTCCGCGACCAAGATGAAAACCACACTGTTCCTCCTGAATCCGAGGCTCGACTATCTGACGGACCCTCCTCTCCAGGACTCCCGAATAGACTTTTCCAGGGAGGCTGAGGAGTGTGATCCTTCTGTAGTTGGAACACACCCTCCGGTCCCCTTTCTTGAAGAGGGGGACCACCACTCCGGTCTGCCAATCCAGAGGCACTGTCCCTGATGTCCATGCGATGTTGCAGAGGCGTGTCAACCAAGACAGTCCTACAACATCCAGAGCCTTGAGGAACTCCAGGCGTATCTCATCCACACCCCGGGGCCCTGCCACCAAGGAGTTTTTTGACCACCTCGGTGACCTCAGTCCCAGAGATGGGGGAGCCCACCTCTGAGTCCCCAGGCTCTGCTTCCTCATTGGAAGGAATGTTAGTGGGATTGAGGAGGTCTTCGAAGTACTCCCCCCATCGACCCACAACGTCCCAAGTCGAGGTCAGCAGCGCACCATCCCCACCATATAGTGTTGACACTGCACTGCTTCCCCTTCCTGAGACGCCAGATGGTGGACCAGAATCTCCTCGAAGCTGTCCAAATGTTGTTCTCCATGGCCTCCCCAAACTCCTCCCACGCCCGAGTTTTTGCCTCAGCAACCACCAAAGCTGCATTCCGCTTGGCCTGCCGGTACCTATCAGCTGCCTCCAGAGTTCCACAGGACAAAAGGGTCCTGTAGGACTCCTTCTTCAGCTTGACGGCATCCCTCACCGCCGGTGTCCACCAATGGGTTCGGGGATTGCTGCCACGACAGGCACCGACCACCTTACGGCCACAGCTCTGGTCAGCTGCCTCAACAATAGAGGCACGGAACATGGCCCATTCGGACTCAATGTCAGGATGTGGTCGAAGTTCCGCTGGAGGTGGGAGTTGAAGCTACTTCTGACAGGGGGCTCTGCCAGACGTTCCCAGCAGACCCTCACAACACGTTTGGGCCTACCAGGCCTGACCGGCATCCTCCCCCACCATCAAAGCCAACTCACCAGCAGGTGGTGATCAGTTGACAGCTCCGCCTCTCTCTTCACCCGGGTGTCCAAGACATGTGGCCGCAAGTCCGACGACACGACCACAAAGTCGATCATTGAACTGAGGCCTAGGGTGTCCTGGTGCCAAGTGCACATATGAACACCCATATGCTTGAACATGGTGTTCGTTATGGACAATCCGTGACGAACACAGAAGTCCAATAACAAAACACCGCTCGGGTTCAGATCGGGGGGGCCATTCCTCCCAA
This sequence comes from Erpetoichthys calabaricus, assembly GCF_900747795.2. Classification (NCBI taxonomy): domain Eukaryota; kingdom Metazoa; phylum Chordata; class Cladistia; order Polypteriformes; family Polypteridae; genus Erpetoichthys; species Erpetoichthys calabaricus. The sequence goes on along the minus strand of NC_041399.2, from coordinate 63,288,301 downwards.
TCACGCCCTTCCAGGTCTCACTGTCATTGCCCACGTGAGCATTGAAGTCTCCCAGCAGAACGAGGGAGTCCCCAGAAGGTATGCCCTCTAGCACCCCCTCCAGGGACTCCAAAAAGGGTGGGTATTCCAAACTGCTGTTCGGCGCATACATGCAAACAACAGTTAGGACCCGTCACCCCAACCGAAGGCGAAGGGAGGCTACCGTCTCGTCCACCGGGGTAAACCGGCAATATGTATACCCACACCCGCTCGGCGCCTCTCACCGGGGGCAAATCCAGAGTGGTAGAGAGTCCAGCCCCTCTCAAGGAGATTGGTTCCAGAATCCAAGCTGTGCGTCGAGGTGAGTCCGACTATATCTAGCCGGAACCTCTCTACCTCGCGCACTAGCTCAGGCTCCTTCCCCTTCAGAGAGGTGACATTCCACGTCCCAAGAGCCAGCTTCTGTAGCCGAGAATCAGACTGCCAAGGTCCCCGCCTTCGGCCACCACCCAACTCACACTGCACCCGACCTCCTTGGCCCCTCCCATAGGTGGTGAGCCCATGGGAAGGGGGACCCATGTTGCCTCTTCGGGCTGTGCCCGACCGAGCCCCATGGGTGCAGGCCCAGCCACCAGGCGCTCGCCATTGAGCCCCACCTCCAGGCCTGGCTCCAGAGGGGGGCCCCGGTGACCCGCATCCGGGTGAGGGAAAACACCGTCCAAAGTTTTCATTCATCATAGAAGGTTTGTTTAACCGCTCTTTGTCTCATCCCTCATCTAGGACCAGTTTGCCTTGGGTGGCCCTACCAGGGGCATAAAGCCCCGGACAACAGAGCTCCTAGGATCATTGGGACATACAAACCCCTCCACCACGATAAGGTGGCGGTTAAAGGAGGGAGTAAGCAGGAAAACAGCCAATATCTCTTAGTTTCTCTTATTCGGACATGTTTCCACTGATATTTAAAGGTAATTTTTTTTTTATTTAGAACATCTATTTTGTGTCTGTGCCAATGACTTATACAGTGATATGTGTAGACCTTGGATGGACACACACCAAAGATGGCTGTGAACCGCCCAAGTGAGCCAGAATACCCGGAGAAGCTGTGAGCTGCAGGTAGACAGGGGCACAGACAGAGCACGTAGCAAGCAATAGAGATACATTTCCCGGCTGCTAGAGTCCATCAGTAAGTCACAGATATGGACCCTGGGGTTAGGTCGGCTCACAGACAGCCATGGAAATAGTGTGGCATACGGGTGGCCTCTGAACTCAGATGAGTGGAGTGAGGTGCAGTCAGGCAGTATGTTTGAGACGACAAAGGGTCAAAGTCACCACTGAAGACCTGAGTGTTGAAAATACCAATGTTTCTTTTAAGAACCACACACCAGCAACTGGCATAAAGAGGCTAATTCCATTCTTCTATCTCCAGTCCCATTTAGGTCATTACAATATATTATAATGAATATAAAAGTTATCTGCCACTTTCAAATGAAGTTTTAAATTGCCGTATTTATGTAACTTTTGCTAAATACCCTCTGAAAAAGAGTTCCTTGACAGGGTAATCATTAGATATTTTTATTACAAAATATAAGACAATAGTATGGGAAAAGCATCAAAGAGCATCTTTCATCTAACAGCTGTTTTGGAAGTTATTCTATATTAACAGCATGGTTTAATTACCTGTTTCAAAAAGTTTCAATATTAAAAGAGAAATAAGTGGTGAGCAAAAGGCGATACGATAATAAAATAAGCAAGATCGCACAGAAATTGAGTGAAGTGTTGATATGGGTTAAAAAAAAGTCTTCAAAAGAATATTTGAGTATCATTTCTGTTATTGCCTGCATGAAATTATAAAGTTATGACTAAATGAATTTTGAAATCTTGAAGAGATCCCATTTCAACTGAACTATTGTCTTGAATACCTTATGTAAACTGGCTGAAAATTATGTTCTGATTTCCTTCTGCATAAAATTGACTACTCAATCAGTGACAACGTCAACAATGGCATTTCAAAGCATTTACAGCTGTGCTCATATGAAATGTCACATTGTACAATTCGATTGTGACTTGCCATCATGATTATTGCTTGCCCTCTAGACGTGAGGATTTATGTTTTTAAGAAATTCTTGTTGGACTCTTGTAGTTCCATTACCAACCACCAGATGGCAAACTGTTTTTCAGGCATTAGACAGATGTTGAATGGTAACAGGGGATAAGCCACGGCCTCCTGGGATGCAGTAGGCCATTGTTTATAAGATGTATAGTACCTTTATTTATCATTACAGTCATAAATTTCCATAATTGCTGCATTTAAATCTTAGCATCATAATCTTTAACATGTTTTTTTTTTCTTAAAGAGTCATGTTAATTATGTTTTTAAGACTGAAATGTTTGAATTTGCTATTGGTCTTTTGTTTCATTAGTCTGTATCCAGTCATGCTGTACCGGTAAATGATTAAAATTATTTGTTTAGCATGTTGCTGCCTGACATTTTGTGAGTGCAACCCTCAGTGGAAAATAAATAATAGCCTTTGTAGCCCATTGTCTGCATCATAAATAGTCTGTGATTTGCTCTAATGTAAAAAGCACTGCTGTACCATGGAAAAAAAATCAAAATAGGGTGATTTTGTCAATATTTTTATTTCATACATAAAAGTGTTCCCCTTCCTCAGAGATCAATATCTGTAACAGCTAATCAGTTAGTAAGAAAATGCTAAAACAGGTCAGTGGAATGTTAAAACAGCTTTTTGCAAAGGATCATCCATCCATTCTCTTTCCTTATTCCTGCAGCATTAAGATAAGATGCTTATTTTAAATTGCCATCAGAGAACACAGATTTGAGTTTAGACTTCCAGAACAGAGCTTTAAGAAATGAAATGATATTGTACATAAAGTTTATTTTCCCATTTAACATCACTTGACAAGCTAGTGATTTTTATGTTTTCAGCAGTAGTTCATTAATGCAACCCAGTGCAGTGTGTCAAACCTTTATTTAGCAAAATCTTTTATTCTTCTGTGTGGTACTAACTTTGGTTCCAACATTAAATACCAGGTGAGGTTTGCACAGTGCACTGTTCACTTACAGCTCAGTGCTTTTTATATTTCTAACTACTAAACCAACACATTAAAGCCTTGTTTCCCATGTCAGCAAATATTTGTTAAACTTTCTACTACATATTTAGTATTTCATTACCATTGCCATGCATGGACAAGTGGATATAATTCACAATAAATCCACAGTGGAGAAGAACAAGAGAAAACCTTAATTAAATGAACACAGGAAACAGCTCTACTTCCACTTGATGCTCTTACCATAACTGCTCTAGTAGCCTAAACACTACTGTATTACTTGCAGTATACAGTATGTGCATGTCATGCCATATACAAAATCTCTGTTTTTTAATAAAAGAAAAAATGTATATACTGTATATTTACACGCATGTGCATACAGGTAATTTCTAACCATAATGCTCTTTCTTCTTGACTAAGAAGCTAAACAATGATACACAGCCATTGTCAAATAAACAACAAAGATCATCTCATTTCAAAGTCCTTGAATCTGAGAGTTTTTTCACAGGCCTGCCACTTCTTGAATGCTGCTCTTGTTAGGTTTTGCCCAACTTGTGCTGCTCTTCTGACCCATACATTCCTGTCTCTATTATTGTTGCAGCCTCACTAAATAGTGTCTGCTCCTCATAGCCCTCTAACTTCCTCAGAAATTGAACAGATGTTGATATTGCCTGCTCTCAAATGCTATCTGTTTCTCTTGTAACTCATCTTGTAGGTGCCAACGTAATACAGTATATGACCATAGTTCCTATCTTTTGTACTTCACTTGTGAAGGTACCAAGCCTTTTAGTGTTGCTACATTTACAGGGTTTCCTCATTGAAGAACAGAGAGTGGTCTTGCATGTAGAATTTAGTACTCCCCTTGCCTCCCTTTGACAATTTTTTTTTTAACTTTGATGTGATGCTTTGGATTTAACAACACCTTGGATGATGGCAGCGTGTTCCTCAGGAGACAACCCATCAGGACATCTGCAAGTGAGGATTCCAGTCCAGTTATAGGAGTGCTTCTTAAAGTGAGTAGAACTAGGCGTGCAGCTGAGTTAGTGTACAGTGGAACCTCGGTTCACAACCATAATTCGTTCCAAAACTCTGGTTGTAAACCGATTTGGTCGTGAACCAAAGCAATTTCCCCCATAGGATTGTATGTAAATACAATTAATCCGTTCCGAACTGTATGTAAATATATATATTTTTTAAATTTTTAAGCACAAATATAGTTAGTTATACCATAGAATGCACAGCGCAATAGTAAACTAAATGTAGAAACATTGAATAACACTGAGAAAACCTTGAACAACAGAGAAAATTAACACTGCAATAGTTTGCGCTATAGTGCTAGGAACCGCTCGCTAACAACACATTTTTTTTAATGAGTTTTAAGCACAGGGGAAAAAATGAACATTTTAAAAATCCGTAATTTAATAAACCACCAAGAAAAGTAACATTGCAACAATGCAGGCTACGAACTGATCGCTGTAAACAGAAGTGAAAACAAAATCAAGCCTTCTCTACCTTATGCGTCCCTCTGTTTCGCTCGCTGGCTCTCTCTCTCTCTCTCTCTTTTGCGAGCCTGCAGTGCCTGTGTGTGTGTCTGTCTCTCTAGCACGCTCCTGTGTGTGCGCGCGCCTCTCTCTCGGGCTCCTGTGTGTGTGCGCGTCTGTCTCTCTCTGGCGCTGCCTGTGTGTGTGCACGGCTCTCTCTCTTGCGTTGCCTGTGTGTGTGCTTCCTGTGTGTGTGTGCCTGTGTGTGTCGCGCGCTCTCGCTCTCTCTCTCTCTCTCTCTTGCTCGCTGCACAGGAAATGCACAGGGAGAGACTGAACATGTACAAGCCAAAAGGGAACCTGGCTTGTTCATATACCGAGTGTGTGGTCGTGAACCGAGGCAAAAGTTTGGCGAACTTTTTGGTCGTAAACCGATTTGAATGTGTACCGAGACGTTCGTGGACCGAGGTTCCACTGTATTGGGCTGTTTTCAACATCACTTTGTTTCATTCAATTTAACTGTGGATAGCCTGGGCTTGAACATGTCCATGTTATTTCCCACTATATTGCAAACTGATGGATGTCAGTACTGGCAAATGGAACAAGATCACTCACTACTTCTTTTGACACACCTTGTCTGGCTAAAACAGCCTTCAGTTTTTCAGTTATTGTTTATGATATCTTGTCTTGAATTTGCTTCATCTGTGAATATTTAGAGAGGTGATTCACTGTGAACTGGAAAGACCTGACTCTCAAAAATTTCATGAGACATCAGTGGTTTTCTTTTGATCTTGGGTAAATGCTCTTGACAAGCCCTATAATTTTCTACCATTTGTTCAATATAAACTGACATGCCTGGCCAGTGTAAATATGTGCTTCCTCTTTGGTTTATTGAATTCACTGTTGTGTTGTATGCAACTTTTGTAACATTAGTGGGATGATTGTCTTTTCTCCTGTCATGAGGACTTCCCCACAGAATTTGGGGGCACCCATAACCATCCAGTAGTATTTTTTGCCCAACTTTGCTAATGGATACATGCACAGAAGATACTTTAAACAATTCAGATAATAGGCCTTTGGATTGTAGTCTGAAGTCTTGACAATCCAAACAGGTGTTCAGTGCATGCTGGGGGAATTGCAGTATGAAGCCAGAATATAGAGTGTTTTGCTTAGATAACTCTGAATACAAGAAAATAAACCTTGAACTTAGTAATAATGATGTACTGTAACATTTTGATGTACATACTTTCAATGTGTTTTGAGAAACTGTATATTTGTCAGTATGCACTCCAACTAAAGTTGAGAAAGTGAGGCAGGTAATTAAGGTGGGAGGAATGGGAGGGGGAGCAGTTACCTTTTTTACAAAAACTTTAAACTTTCGGAGAACTCTCTGTATACATTTCCTTGATTTGCTTGAGAATTTATATTTTGCAAAAGGAACTGAGGTATCTGGATGTCTACCAAAATCTTACTGTTGAGACTGCATGAAGACTTAACACTAGAATTACCAGAGCCTACGAAAAAAACTCGTAGATCCATCCCACCTTAAATCGCTTCACACCTCTCCATCAGCGTCTTTTGTCCTGTAAATGTGTCGATAAGCAGTAAGCATCATGCAGCCTAGTATCACATCCCCCTACCGCCGCACAGTTTTCTCAGCTCAAGTCTGTTTACCTGCGTGTCAGTTGCTTAGAGTTGTATAGAGTGAGAAGTCAAGCAAAATGACACCTTTTATAAATACTATATTGTTATTTGGAACACATGCGTTTCATGTGTGTTCTGTGTCCACAACAATCTATATTAACACATCGTTAAAACAGAAACGTTTTTCATGTTTTAGTAATAATTGACAAAATGTAGACATGACGTGTTTAATGTGTGAAGCCTGAAGTCCAAATATCAAATAAACACTTTTCACAAAAGGTACAAATATAACAGAACAAGTGCGCTTCTATTCAAGTATATAACTGCAAAATAGAACCCGCGTTAGGGTGCAACATTCACACCCCTTTGACATGATCGCTTCGGTGGTGCAACAGTAACAACTGTTGATTGGTAATCCAAAGTTCATGGGTTCGACCTCAGATGACTCAGTTTTGAGAAGTGAGCTGTTCTTATTCTTACTACCTTAGAATAAAAACAAACATTTGATAAGAGTCTGTAACAGCCTGTGTAAATTTATGATACTTGTAAAGGTTAGCTTTGTTTTTTTTTTATTCAGTTTTATTCTCTCAGTCACGTTCACAATAACTGAAGTGTCAGCGTGCACTTTTCGTGGCATTACACATGTATTTTTTGAGCATGCCCGTGTCGATGAAACACAGGAAGCTCTGCAGTCTACTTGTGACTTTACGCTGTAGAAAGTAAGTAAATAAATCAAAATAAATAACATTCGATCTGGCGTATATGTAGGTAACATATAAATGTTAATGTTTTGGGCACAAGCACTGTTCAAATCTAGACTGCAGAGCTTCCTGTGTTTGATCGACACAGGCATGCTCAAAAAATACATGTGTAATGCCACGAAAAGTGCATGCTGACACTTCAGTTTGCAAGCAATGGTACGAGAATGCAGTCAGACTTCTTTTTTGAGCACATACACTGTCCAGATCTAAACACTAGAGTGGAGAGTCGCTTGCATACTGAAGAGTCTATAGCTGCAGGTGGTAGCTGTCGTCGCTGTACTTTGTATATAAGAGCCTGATTTATTTACTTATTTCCTACTGCGTAAAGTCACAAGTAGACTGCAGAGCTTCCCGTGTACATATACAAAGTACAGCGACGGCAAAAGTGTGACGTGCATTCTTTCTCCGATGCAGAACCGTCGTCATCATCTGAGCTCACCTCTGTTATAGCACGTCTTTATGTGAAAACAGCAGTGCCAGATGGCACTGACAGAATAACACTGAATAAAAAAAAAAGAAAGCTAACCTTTACAAGTATCATACATTTACACAGACTGTTATAGACTCAAATCAAATGTATGTTTTTATTCTAAGGTAGTAAGAATAAGAGAAGCTCACTTCTCAAAACGGAGTCAAACCCGTGAAGTTTGGATTACCAATCAACAGTTGTTACCGTTGCGCCACAGAAGCTATCATATCAAAGGGGTGTGAATGTTGCACCCTAACGCAGGTTCTTTTTCTGCAGTTACATTCTTGAATAGAAGCACACTTGCTCTGTTATATTTGTACCTTTTTTTGAAAAGTGTTTATTTAATATTTGGACTTCACACTTCGGTGATACATGGGGATGAACTTGTGAAGCATCCTAATGGTGGTAAACTTTTAAAAAGTAATCAGAATACCATGTCAACAGAGGAACTGGCGACTGCAGACAGAGCTAGTAACACAGTAACAGTATGTTGCCAAACAAATGATGACACAGCTTGATTCAATTTAGTTAGCTTTAGCTCTTTGTATAAATTATCCAGGCTATTCTGATGTCATGATAATTTCAGAGTAAAATATTCTAATCCTGGTTTGGTCAGCTAAGTGTGTTTGTAAAGCCTAGTTAGAAAAGCATGAATAAAGGACACAGAAAACAATGTGCACAAAGAATTGGCAAAGAGGACAACAACCTCTTTCATAGCTATACTGTAGTGACAGCTACTATTTAAATATTTAAAAGCCAAAACTAACACTTCAAACAATGGAACAGCCCTACGGCAAGAAATTAAGATTTAAAAAATTCACATACATTAAAAAGCTAAAAGATGCAAATCTGTAAAAAATGCTCTGCTGCAGGTCTTTAGTTCAAGTTCTCTTTATCCATGTACCCAAAAAGAAGCCACAGAAATGACCTGAAATGCATTTTAAAGCAATGTATGGTAGCTGTGTGCAGCTCCAGTGGCACTGCTGCCTCACAGCTTCAGTAGAATTGGTTTGAAAAGCGTGTCTGGTGAATGCCTGGGTGAAATTTACAATTGTTCATCTTTTCTCTGGAAATTCCAGGTTTTTATTTTCAAATATATTAAAGTCGTGCATGTTAGACTGATGACTAACTGTAAATTGACTCAATTTAGTAAATGTAGGTGTATGTAGGAGTGAGTATGTTCTGTAATGGACAGGATCATTACAAACTTTGTGGCTAAAACTCTAAATTAGATAAAGTAAGTTTAGAAAATGATTGAATGGATGAGAGAAGTGTTTTAATACACAATTTTTGTTGAGAAAAATCTAAGTAGGGTAGTATGGTGGTGCACTTGGTAGCAGTGCTGCTTCATGAATCCTACATGAAACCTAGTACTTATAATAAGTATTCACTCCCTTAGAAGTTTTCATATTTGATTATTATACAACATGGAATCGCAATAGAATTATTAAATTACTTTTGAATAAATTATTATTTTTTGTAATTTTGTTTCGAATATTCTCAATAAGCCCTGTGGTGGGCTGGCTCCCTGCCTGGGTTTGTTTCCTGCCTTGCGCCCTGTGTTGGCTGGGATTGGCTCCAGCAGACCCCTGTGACGCTGTAATTAGGATACAGCGGGTTGGATAATGGATGGATGGATGGATATTCTCAATACATATTTAATAAACTCTATTTGTTTTCATTGGGCCAGAGTTTTTTATGATTTTTGTTTTGTCTCCCTTTGATATTTTGTGACTTTAAAAAGTTTTTCCCTAAAACCTGCCTTTCGCATTTGGGGCTAGGCTGCCTGATATGGTGAGGCGTTCTGTTTATTTCAATCTTGTGTGAGGTATAGGTCTGGCTTTTGTTTTCTTGAGGCCTACGTGATTTTTTGAGATTTTGTAAAGGTGTGGTCATAACAGAATTGTCCATGTGATAGTGATTAGTGGGTTAGTGACAATATTAAACCTTCTGCCATAAAGATGGCAGCAATCAGACTCAAAAAGGTTAGTATCAGAAAGAGTTTTGATTTTGGCCATCTTATGCCTTTGACATTCATTACTGCCATCTCCTTTTCACTAAGGCACTTCAGTTTTGTTTTGGATCTTTTGGCTAACATCTTTTGAAGCATTCTCCTATGTGCTCCTTAAGAGTGATCATCTTTTTGTCATCTTTCTTATGTTCACAATAATTTCATGGCTTTCTTCATCTTGTTCTTAACATCCATGAAAGGCAATAACTCTAAGTTAGCAGGTAGATAGGTTATAAAATACAAAATATTTCCAGATTATGCAACAAAATATATGCAACAGGATGAAAAAGGACTACTGTCCTGTGACACCCGCTGTTCAATATTTAATCTACACATTTTAATTAATAATGCTTTGACTGCTACACTTGATTTATTGGGTAGCATACAGTTTCACTCTTCCACAACTTCAGTGCAGAGACTGTATTATTTATATATCTATAGGCTACATATTGAATTAATCAGGGATGTGAATAGCTTTGCTGCTTCTCACTGTGCTGAACATTTTCATGTTTTTTTAATTATCATGCATTCAACAATAAAAGTATAATATATACCAGGAAAAATATTGTCATCCAAATAGGAATTAGGTATAAGCAAAATAAATAAAAAAAACTTACTATCTCCTCAAAAATTCTCCATCCATGATAAACATACACCCTAACTCGGTGTTTTGCTGTGTGAGAGCTGACCTATAAAAAGTCAATGGGAATGTATGCTGGAGAAATTGAGTAGAAAACACTAAGCAAAAATATTTCTCTTCTTGATGGTATTAGAAAATATAATATTTTGTCTAGCAGACTGTGAAATATTCAAACTAATAGAACAGGCATCATTAATCTCATCTGAAGATAGCTTCAGCAGAATAAGAATTATAGAAGCGAATGTGCCAGTGTCTGGCAGCTTCAGCTATGAAGATGGAAAGATCTTAGCAGCAAGTTTGCTCTTTACACACATAATTTTTTCGGGAGTGGGGAATACATTTAAGGATAAACAATGCTATATAGTTCATTCATTCATGCTTGTAATTAGAAGTAAACCACACTCATAAAGGCAGGATAAATTGCATGACAGTTACAAAAACTTCAGTAGCAAGGCATCTGGAGAAAGCATATGGACAAAGACAAAGGGGAATATGGTGGAAGATGAGAACTCAGTGATGAAGTTGGAAACAAAGTGAGAAAAGTCCAGTCACCACTCTGAATCAAGTTAATGTGCCATACTGTACTTCAGACCTTTTGTCATACCAGATAAATTTGCAGAGGAGAGATATGATTCTTGTTCAATGCCATAAAAGGAAGGATAATCATCGACTAATAAAACTGGCATGTTCATTTTAATTGTTATAATGTGCATCAGGAGGAATATGTACAGCTTTGCCTGAAGCTTAAGAAATTATTGGTTCTGTTAGTTGAGAAGCGAGGCTGAATTTATGGAGAGATAAATTTCTGATGCCCAGATACTTAAATTGGGGAGCAATTTAAATGTTAATAGGATAGTGAGCTGATTTACAAAGAGCACTGAGAGGGAGAATCTGAAGGCAAAATTAATATCCGTGAACTGTACAGTAAAATACTGTAGTCGTGCCTTGATGTTTCCATAGTAATTAGAGTAGAAAACTTGCCCTGCTTACTCTCACCTGAGATTTAAAAAACCTCAATATGGTGGGCTTTTAAAGAGAAATTATTTCTGGGTTGAAACACTTTTAAATGTTAAATTTGTTTTTCATTTTTCTGGGGTGGTTTAAAGCATTTCATATTTCAGCTGATGACACTGGTTGAACTGGACTCATTGCCGTCTAAAAAAAAATAAAAATAAACTTTATGCTTAAATCAGAAAAGATGAGGGGAAAAGAAAAGATAAATGCATACAGCTCATCAAAAACAATTCTTAATCAAACAAAATCTTTCTTTTTCATAAATTTGTATGTCTGACTAAGTAGACAGATTTTAATCCTTACAAGAATGAATGCCCTGTCTAAGTTTAGTTTGAGCTTTGCGCTAGCTACTTGGAAGATGGGCGCTTGTTACAACTGTATAAATAGATTAGGCAAAGTTCAGTATTTAGATGGCAGTCTGTTCTTGCCTTGGTTTTAAATCCTAGGCACTGTCTTTATGGAGCTGAAATCGTAAAATGACCAGAATATACAAGGTAGCCTGCAGGTGGCTAAAAGTCACCTATCTTTGCTTATTTCAAGAAGTGATAAAAAGAGCCATAGGTTCATAGTTCAAATGTTAACAGGAGTTTGTGTTTCTGTCCTATGTTACCAACAGTCCTGTAGCATGTTTTAATTACATCTACTATTTAATTCTTCTTTGAGCCAAAGTATATGGATGCCTATCATGACTGATTGGTAGATACAGTTTTGTGTGCTTTTAAACTCTCGTGAGTTTATGTTAACTTTTTTGTTACTTCTGGGGATTTTTAAATCCTTGTGAGCTTTATGAGATCTTAACAAGGTTAAAATTATTTGGAAAATATAAATATTTAAGAATCAGATATAAAGACAAAGAAAGCAGAATAATGGTGGATGGCTATTTCTACTACCTCACAGTTCCAAACACCTTGGTTCAAATTCAGACAGGTTTACGGTCCAAGCTAATTTGAGGCTCTGTTATGGACTGGGATCTCATTCCAGTTTGCTTTCTGCTGCTGCTAGAATAAAAGACAGATTAGTTGAACTGTCCGGTACTGTTCTTAACTGTTTTTTTGCTTTATACATATTGAATCATTTTCAAATCTACTTCTTGATTCCTGTTTGTAATTTGATAAGGTCTTTGGCACTGGAAGCAATGAATTCACTTATATGTTGTGTAAAAGCTAGCCCGGCCACAGACAGACACGACACCAATGTCCAAAACACATGGGTTTATTTACAGAACTATTTACAGTTGATTCCTCGCACTCACACACTGCTCCTCAGTCTGTATCTCTGTTACAGTATGTCACCTCCACTCCTCCCTGGCAAGCTCCGTCTTCCTCCTCCTGACTCCGGCTCCTCGAAGGGAGTGAAGCAGCCCCTTTTATTATGCCCTGGATGTGTTCCAGGTGCTTGGTGATGGTCTTCCGGCAGCACTTCCTGGTGTGGTGGAAGTGCTGTCCTCCAGGGCGCATGAACCATCCAGGCTGCTCCTTGTTTGGGCCACCGACCCCCCACAGGGTTGAGCTTCCAAGCTTCGTATCTGTGGTCCTTGATGGAAATCAGGGGGGCTGCCCTCTTGCTTCCAGGGAAGATATTGCCCCTTTCCCGGTTCTTACCTGATCCAGGCGTCCTGGTGGGGCAAGGTCCCTGGCCGTCTGCCACAGTTGATAATACTTAAATGAATTTATTAATAAAACCGAATGATACTTCAGCTGTAATTAATAAATGGCTTTCGTTAAATGGTTAATAAGTAAAAAATATTCCTTAAATTATTTAAAAAAATATTTTGCTTGGTGGTAATATAGCAAATACCAAATTAAATCTGACAGTCTAAATCTTGCCTTAAATCATACAAAGCTTTCAAGATCACAGTGACACAAATTTAATTTGTTCCCTGATTTATCCAGTTTGGAAAATATTGAAAACTTAAGAATTCTTAATATGCATAATATTCACAATCTGTTTAGTTTTTTTTATATATTGAACAGTAATGATTATTCTAATGCTTCATTGTTTGTCTGCCTTCAGTTGATTCAAAACTACAAAAGTGCAGCCATATAAGTCTAGTTTTGAAATTACTACAACATGTGACACTAAATTGGCCCTAGTGGGTTTGTGGTGTGTCTGTGTGAGTGTGTCAGACCTGTCCAGGGGATTGTCCCTGCCTTGCTGTAATAGGTTCCAGTCCCCAGTTTTCTTGAAATACCAAGTATAAATAAATGATTTTACCACATTAAATTAAGACCAAAAACAATGAAAATTTCACTTTTAAGAGACTTTATGTAGGCAGCATGAACTTGAGAATGGTCTGTTGACGAACATTAGAGAACCCTACTAATCCATCCATCCATCCATTTTCCAGCCCGCTGAATCCGAACACAGGGTCACGGGGGTCTGCTGGAGCCAATCCCAGCCAACACAGGGCAGAAGGCAGGAACCAATCCCGGGCAGGGTGCCAACCCACCGCAGACCCTAATAATCTTAGTGTTGAAAGTTGAAGATTCATTATTTCAGCACAGTGTACTATTGTTGGTGCATGTAATTAGGGTGTCTGTGTTGTCTTTAATAACAGCTTTGTGACTAGCAGTTGTTATGCCTTTCTCTTTTTATTTTTATATATTGTCTTTAGCTGAATGTCGCCATTTATACTGTGTTATTCTTCTTTGTATTAGAATGGATTTCACAATGAATGTGCCATCACACTGAACATCAACTGGTTTTCAAAAGTTTTTCTTTTGGAACCATTTGTTCGATAACGGTAGACAGCTTCAAGCAGAACACACATATTATTATAATTAACTGTATCACATAGGAATTTGGAGAAACATGAGATTAACTTGGGTGGCACAGCGGGTAGAGCTGCTGCCTCACAGTTTGGAGACCCAAGTTCGCTTCCCGGGTCCTCCCTGCGTGGAGTTTGCATGTTCTCCCCGTGTCCTCCCACAGTCCAAAGACATGCAGGTTAGGTGGATTGGCAATTCTAAATTGGCCTTGGTGTGTGTGTGTGTGTGTGTGTGTGCCCTGCGGTGGGCTGGTGCCCTGCCCGGGGTTTGTTTCCTGCCTTGTGCCCTGTGTTGGCTGGAATTGGCTCCAGCAGACCCCCGTGACCCTGTAGTTAGGATATAGCTGGATGGATGAGATTAACTTTTATTGAGTTTAGTGTTTTTGATAGCTTAAGGATGCTGACACATTATGCTGCTGAATTTCAGTGTTTGATATTTCTTGTTTCAGTGTCCAACAATAACCAGCCATTGATAGATTCCACTTGTCCAGATATGGCTTTTCCATCATTGCAATATCCTGGTGAAGTGTAAATGCAGAAAATGACTCCTTAGCGACATGCTGCACTTCATGGTTTTGTATGCTTAAAGTATGGTGTCAATGAATGTAGTTTGATGCTCTGTAGTTGCCGAGAAAATTCTCAATAACATCCTTAAATGCCTTCCATGCAATTTCTTCCAACCTCACAAAGCTGATCTTTGAAGCAATTTTCATTGATGACGTGCCTCATTTGTGGGCCAGCAAAAATGCCTTTAATAATCTTGGCATTGGTTAATTGTGGAAACAACTATGTCAAATACCGAAAACCATGACCTTTCTTGTTAACTACTTTAATGAAAATCCTCATCAGTCAAAGTTTTAAATGAAAAGGAAGCAAAAGTATTGTTGTTTGGTCGACAAGTGGTTTAAGTGCCACACTTTTCTGCTCTGAAACCAAATGCTTACAGTGTGACCAGCTCTTTCTAAAGTAATGATACTCTTCAGCATGGCTGTCCCATTCACAAATGAAACATTAGTATTTGGTAATACCTGAGCTAAATTCCTAGACATACTGCACTACTTTTAGATCATCAAGATGTTTCTATTTATAAATATTATAATGTATATGTTTCAACAACAGTTACATGTTTTCATGGGCTTTTTCAGGTATACTGCATAGCCAATGGGTGCTATCCAACCACTGGAACATTTTTAGGAACCATAAACCTTTTAGAAATTCAGGAACTTAACTCGGACCCTTTGTAGTTTCTGGTACTTTTTTTTAGCTCTTACTTCAGGGTATGCACTATTTGCTCAACCAGGAACTATAATGGGTGGGGCTTGAGATGATAAATTGTGATGATTGGTTGACCACAAGCACTGGTGATATCTTACACATTCATTAATAGTTTGAATGTAGGATGGTTATTAATGAAGATGGACGCCACACTTCACACCTCATCACTTTTCCTTCTTGGTGTAGCATGTCATGCACCTCATTGAAATAGTAATTTCCTCTGTGAAATTCAGAGCACATCGAAGCATTAAGGCACGTCACTTCATATATCATTATTCCTCTTTGAATGTCACATATTTTGTATAAAGGTTACAGTTCCTATTGTGCGGTGGGAACACAACACACAAAAGTGGCCAGGTACCACAAGTGACCCAGGCTCTACATGGTACAGGAACTCAACAAAGTATTGAAAGACAGAAATACCTCTAAGAAAGACCTTTAACCTCTCACTCTCTCCCCTAGAATGTGATGCGGAAGTGGATGATGGCCTACTGTGAGCTGCAGCGCATTGTCGCAGGAATCCAGGCCCTTGAAAGTCAGATTCAGCAGCTGTTTGCTAGACAGATGTACCTCAGGGAACAGAAAGCTTGAGTGCTTAAAAAAGACCTCTTCGGCAGGTAAGATCGATGCAATTCGACATGACTCTGCATTGTACTTCATGGAGGCATAAACAAAATTCCATATCGACAGTTAGAGGTCCTAAAGGCAGACTTCGCAGCACTAATTGAAGCCACAAATGAGAGGACCCCACCTGTGAGGGTCCTTTGCCTTTGGCTAGCAAATCAGATGAATCCTACAGTCAACTGCTAGCCTTGAACAACTGGTTGAGAGGCTTCTGCAGGAGACAAAACATCAGTTTCATGGACAACTGGGATCTTTTCTCAGAGAGACTGTGTTTCTTCAGAGAAGATCGTCTCCATCCAAAAAGATTTGGTACCCAGGCCCTCCAACAATAGCATGAAGGTAATCTGTCTGCCTTGCCAGCGTAATTTTAGTCCTGATATTTTTTTATAATGCCTTGTAAGGATGTGATAATTCTGTAGTGAGTTCACCTTTAGATGTGCACTATATTAGCACTATAATAATGAACAGCAATCTAAATAAAAAACCCAGACAAAGAGGTATAAATGTGAATAATTTAATTACCATTTCACAAACAGATCTACACTGCATTAAAACTGTAACAACAGATTAAAGACTAAATAAAAAGTCAGCACAAAGCAGCATAAACACAAATAACTTTATTACCCCTTCAAGCTGCAGTAACACTGATTCCTTTCTGCTCTTCTGAGACCTTAAATGTGATTTCATCAAATATTAAGGTTTAACCAGCAAGACTGTTTACATTAATGATCTTATCAGTGATAGTAAAATTGACTTTCTTACATTAAGTGAAAAATGGTTCAGCTCTGATGGTGCAACAGTGTTAACTGAATCAGCACCTCTGAACTGCAGCTTTGCTTATTTGGTTTGCCAAGACAAAAAAGGCAGCAGTTTAGAATGTATTTACTCAAGCCGATAAAAGTATAAAGATGTTGGTTTTAGTACTTTCGCATTGTTTGAGTATCTTGCCATGGTTATTCAAGGAGTGTTGCAGTCTCTCATATTGACTGCTTATAAGCCTCCAACATATAATGCCTATTTTTTTTAGGAATTCTCAGACTTGGTATCTATAATAATAACTAACTATGACAGGTTTCTTCAGGTTGACCAAATTTTCCGAAAAGTATGGGAAGGCGAACAGATTCCAGAGGAGCAGACAATATCTGTGACTGTTACCATTCCCAAGAAAGGAGATCTCAAAGATTGTGCTAACTATCATACAACATCACTCATGAATCACATGTGCAAAGTACTGATGATGATCTTATGAGAACATCACTGATATCTGAGTAACAAGCAGGATTTCAGAAAGACAGAAATATTATGCAACATATCCTGACACTCCAATTGATTGCAGAAATGGCATGGAGGAAAGAAAAACCAATCTACAACTGCTTTGTTGACTTCCAAAAGCATTCAACATCATAAGGCATGGTCTGATAACAAAAGTGTTAAGATCGTTTTCAGTAGACAATAAGGTGGTACAACTGCTACAAAAGGTGAATGAGACAGCCAAGGTGGCAGTGCTGGTATAACATGAACTAGGTGAGTGGTTTAGATAAACAGTTGGCATGAGACAGGGAGACCTGATCTCTCCACTCATCTTTATTTTCTATTTGGAGAGGGTGCTGGATTGAAATGAAGACAAGTATAAAGAAGTGATAATCAGTGGGTATAATATCAACCACCTCAAATTCGCTGATGACATTTTTCTGATTGAAGAATATATACGACAACTACAACAGAGCCTAGGAGTGCTATATGAGGACAGTCAAACAATGGAACTAAATATCAACCGCAAGAAAACAAAGTCAATGGTCGTGTATTTGATCAAGAGTCAATCAGGCAACCACTTTAGTTGCACAATGAAAAGTTAGAGTTCAAGTATTTGGAAGGATCTGGAGGAGTAAAAATGTCAGACAGGATACAAAAATCTATGTAATTCAGTTGTGTGTTTTCAGCGTTTTACTTTATGCAGCAGAGACAGGGACCCTCTCAAGCAATGAGATAGAGACCGGCTACGGCATTGCTGGAAGAAAGAAAAGGAAGGCTACAACTATGAGTGGGCAGATGACCTGGAAGATTGGACCAGCAAGGATATTATTAGACTGTCTAGAATAGCAAGAGACAGATCCAATTGGCATGAACTGATGCAGTGGATGGTCAACACCTACAGGCATTGAGCCTATGGACCAAGAAGAAGAAGAGATAATTTAAGAAGCAATACTTACAGTATATACAATGTATTAGAAGTTATATGGTTCACATAGTTATTATATTTTAATGTAATATAAAATAAAGATAACAATATTTAATATTATATAGTGGACTTTCTGTCCATACAAATACGATACATTGTGTAAATGTAAGCAGATAGTGTTTATTGCACTGTCAAGGGCTTCATCCTGACACATTAATGTTAAAGTTCAGTATAATTATTGGAGAATATTTTTAAGCACAGCACAGTCAGAAAAATATACATTAAGAAAATGATAAAACATAAATTGTTTTTAATTATTAATTCTTAAGAAAAACAGTAGAAAGGGGGAATATTTATAAACCATTAATCAGAACTGTTCATTTTCTCTTATATGGAGTATAAATTAATCCACTATTCAGTTTTTAGTTTTCACATGCTAAAAAATTTGTGATTTTTCATGACAGCTTCAAAACCTGACACCAAAAAACTGTGATTAACATAGCCATTTTTTCATCAAGAACAATATTATAGCAAGGCTAGGGAACATTTCATAACAGATAATTCCAGTCCATGCCAGTAGATTACTTTTATATTAATCATACTTAAGTGCTTTGAAGTTCCCTAATTACAGCAATAAAGCATGGATTCTTTTACAGTGTGTAGTTATGATTAGCATAGTGTGCTTGAGAATTCAAAGGAGGAAACATTCTATTGTTACTGTAATTTAAAAGAATGTTATTATAAGAGATTCACATTGGTCTACCAATCTTATTTGGTACTTTGAATATTTTTAATTGTGTTGCAGTATAACTTAGGAGCTAATGCTATAGATCAAATACATTTTACAAAGATATTTTTGATCAAATTATGTTAAATTCAACAGCCTGTACTAAACAGTACTGTCCTAAAGTTTTCTTTTTCTTGTCCTGTGCATTCCATAATACAGTAAATACAGTATAAATATATAATGTACCATGAATGAATGCATCAAATAAATATACCCCAAAATGGTGATTGCATTATTCTGACAAAAGAGTAGCAAAATGGCTACTTTAAAAGGAGAATTTAATTTTAGGGCCAGGAGATTAAACAGGCAAAGAAGAAATCTGAGAATAGTAATTTAAATGGAGCAGAGTGCCAGAATCAGAAATTCAGAACATCCTAAAAGCAAAATGTCAAAAGTCATGGGTTAAATTTCAATAGCAAGGGTCCTAAATGTAAATAACAATTCTTTAAAAAGTTATAATAGCACTAAGATTAAGATGTAGTTATTTTAGAAAATCCAAAGGTTGAGATGCTGTGTGCCTCCGTCTTTAATAGGTGGAGCATTGTGACATAACATACAGTGCATCCGGAAACTATTCACAGCGCATCACTTTTTCCACATTTTGTTATGTTACAGCCTTATTCCATAATGGATTAAATTCATTTTTTTCCTCAGAATTCTGCACACAACCCCCCATAATGACAACGTGAAAAAAGTTTACTTGAGGTTTTTGCAAATTTATTAAAAATAAAAAAATTGAGAAAGCACATGTACATAAGTATTCACAGCCTTTGCCATGAAGCTCAAAATTGAGCTCAGGTGCATCCTGTTTTCCCTGATCATCCTTGAGATGTTTCTGCAGCTTAATTGGAGTCCACCTGTGGTAAATTAAGTTGATTGGACAAGATTTGGAAAGGCACACACCTGTCTATATAAGGTCCCACAGTTGACAGTTCATGTCAGAGCACAAACCAAGCATGAAGTCAAAGGAATTGTCTGTAGACCTCCGAGACAGGATTGTCTCTAGGCACAAATCTTGGGAAGGTTACAGAAAAATTTCTGCTGCTTTGAAGGTCCCAATGAGCACAGTGGAAGAAGTTCAAAACCACCATGACTCTTCCTAGAGCTGGCCGGTCATCTAAACTGAGCGATCGGGGGAGAAGGGTCTTAGTTAGGGAGGTCACCAAAAACCCGATGGTCACTCTGTCAGAGCTCCAGAGGTCCTCTGTGGAGAGAGGAGAACCATCTCTGCAGCAATCCACCAATCAGGCCTTTATGGTAGAGTGGCCAGACGGAAGCCACTCCTTAGTAAAAGGTACATGGCAGCCCGCCTGGAGTTTGCCAAAAGGCACCTGAAGGACTCTCAGACCATGAGAAAGAAAATTCTCTGGTCTGATGAGACAAAGACTGAACTCTTTGGTGTGAATGCCAGGCGTCACGTTTGGAGGAAACCAGGCACCGCTCATCACCAGGCCAATACCATCCCTACAGTGAAGCATGGTGGTGGCAGCATCATGCTGTGGGGATGTTTTTCAGCGGCAGGAACTGGGAGACTAGTCAGGATAAAGGGAAAGATGACTGCAGCAATGTACAGAGACATCCTGGATGAAAACCTGCTCCAGAACGCTCTTGACCTCAGACTGGGGCGACAGTTCATCTTTCAGCAGGACAACGACCCTAAGCACATAGCCAAGATATCAAAGGAGTGGCTTCAGGACAACTCTGTGAATGTCCTTGAGTGGCCCAGCCAGAGCCCAGACTTGAATCCAATTGAACATCTCTGGAGAGATCTTAAAATGGCTGTGCACCAACGCTTCCCATCCAACCTGATGGAGCTTGAGAGGTGCTGCAAAGAGGAATGGGCGAAACTGTCCAAGGATAGGTGTGCCAAGCTTGTGGCATCATATTCAAAAAGACTTGAGGCTGCAATTGCTGCCAAAGGTGCATCGACAAAGTATTGAGCAAAGGCTGTGAATACTTATGTACATGGGATTTCTCAGTTTTTTTATTTTTAATAAATTTGCAAAAACCTCAAGTAAACTTTTTTCATGTTGTCATTATGGGGTGTTGTGTGTAGAATTCTGAGGAAAAAAATGAATTTAATCCATTTTGGAATAAGGCTGTAACATAACAAAATGTGGAAAAAGTGATGCGCTGTATCATAGGACCTCATTCCATTCACAGTAATGGTAAGGATCATTACAAAATAGTGCTGCCAAAAATAAGTAAATGTAAATGATAGGAATGTAAATGTAAAAAAGAAGCAAGACTCCTAAACGGTGGTACAATTATATCACCAAAATTACACGAAAAAAGTATATTATGCATTACTACAACTAAACAGAATTATGTAGCAAATGTAACAAATGAAATTATATAAAATCCAAAAATGATTATTACATGTGTAAACAAAACACAGTTAGTAAAAGTAATTATACCCAGTAGAGGGGATACTACAAGCTCTTCCAGATGTCCTGCAAGCCTCTAGATGGCAAGGGCCTGCCACATTATGTGGTACCTCCTCATGCATTCTAGGAAGGACAACCAATTAGGCTATCACCGTCTGAAGTGCTTTATTGTTACAATAGGTGCTTTTGTCTGCCACACCATGGGATAAGCAGACGCTATTGTTGTTTCTCTTTTAATTAATCTTTGTTTTTGTAGGACTTTTAGCCTCCTGTGTTGTTGTTTGAATCCTTATGAGTGCCTCAAACACTCTACCATTGTTGGTTGCTTTTGGGCACATGGATGCAAAGAAGAAATCATAATGTATAGATGAGAATTTCACATACAGTATTCAGTGATATCTTAAAAACTTTACATCCCATTGGTCTTAACAAGTCACTTGATTGGGTGTGTTTTCTGTGATTTACCCCTGAGTGTCTGTATCTTTTTACTTTCATTTCCGTTCAGACAGTTGATGACTTCTGTGTCATGTTTTGATTAGTTTTTTGGTTATTTTCATTCCACATGTAATTGCTGCCTTTCAGTTTTATTCTATCAAGTGTGTGTTTTGTTTGGATTTTCTTCAGCTAGGTACATACCCTTTGGTCAAGATTTTTTCATTAATTATTTATACATCGGTGAGGTAATTTTTACCTCAGGTAAATTGTTTTCTTCCTTTTGGCCCTACACATTTTGTTTTATTGATTCATGGTTACTGTTTATTTTTGTTTTTAATACAGCTTTCGTTTTTCATCAGTTGATTGATTGATTTACTTCTGTGAGCCACTGTCCTTATACATTAGATAGTACTATAATGTTTGATGTGGGGTGTAAGATGCATATATTTATATATGAATATTCTTCTCACTGTTTTATGTTATATATTTATTTTTGAAGTTAATATCGGGTTTCTGTGCTATAAAGAAGAGGTTTTTTTTATTCAAAGCGTGTCAGCCATATCGACACTTCACCACATGTGAAACAGACAGGAATCTAGTGATACTGTGATTGGCTTCTCTTAATGCAATGCCTAGTTAGGCTTCATGAGATCTTTTTTAACATTTGTATTCTGTATAAATCCAGGATTGATTGGTTCATTTAATTGAGCTCACACTGCTTTTCTGATTAGTCTAGTTTTTCTAACGTTTTATTCATGTTGTATCTATTTTCTAATGGTAATGTATTTTTATTTGTTTATTCTTTCATTTTATATATGTTTCACAGATATTTTACTTTGTATTCTTTTTGGCACTTGTATAACTACAATGTCTTTTTGATGGTGGCTGTTATGCTTTGTTGCAAGACATGTTAGATAATCAGTAGTGGGTAGTATGTTAGGACTTGAGAACACTTTATTTTTTGTATCTATATACTTTATTTTCATACATATATATTTCATTATAATTTAGTTGTCTGTTGTGTTTTGATATGTATTGTGTGCCTTATTTATAAGTTTCTTTATTGTACTGTGTTTTTCCTTTATTATAAACTATGCAAAGATTTAATTAAATAGACTGATTTATGTCTCAAATTATTGTGTGTTTGTTAGGTTCTGCTTAACATCTGTGTAATTGTACTCTTCCTAAGCAGGTTATTATTACTTTTTTGCCTTTTTACATATATATATATTTTTTGGTTTATTGAGGGTAAATATAGCACAAATCTTAGGTAATGTTCACAAAGAGAACCACAGACACGTGGAATAAATTACCACATAGTATGGTAGAACTTTATGAATCTTTAAGATTGGAATTGATGTTATTTTGGAGAAATTGTATGGGTAACACTTTAGTTTGGTCACTGCAAAAATGCATCTATTACACATTACTCTTAGGTAACAAGACCTTAACAAAGGCTTCTTTTGGTGCTAATAACACTTACGAAAAATCGGTAAAGTGGTTATTCATCTATGCAGTGTGACCTACTAAAATACTGTCAGTGGTGACTTAAGCAAGGCATATTTCTATTGATTTCACATACTTAATTATAAAACCTGGGAATCTTTCATATCAACAAGGAATTTTATCAACATATCAAAGGGTCTTATTATTCCGCAATCCACAAAGATGAATAACCAAAAGAAGCCTTTGTTAATGTCTTATTACATAAGAGCAAATGAGTAATAGATGCATTTTTGCAGTACCTAAACTAAAAAGTTTACCTTTGTATGAATAGGATTGGTGAGCTTTGAGTGTTGAAAGACCCATTCTCTTCAAAATTGTTCAAATGATTCAGTTTTTCTTTGATGAAATGAGTTAAAATTAATCTATTCTGCGTGCACTCAGACCCATGTTACTAAACACATCAGACATTTAGGGTATTTTGCTTGATTAGAGGTATAATGATAAGATTTTCATATTTCAATTTGTTTATTTTATGTACTTAATTGTTCCTCTTTATGATCATTATAATATCTGACTTTTGCTAACTTGTAACATACAATTAATATATGCAAAGATTGATATTTTAATGGAAAGTTCCTTAAATAACAGTGTCCAGTTAATGTATGTTACTTTAATATAATTGGTTGATGTTCCGCTACAATATAATTTCTTGACAGGATAAACCAATCAACAGAAGTGGGATTAGATGGGAATGACTGGATAAACAAAGTCTATAAGGATACATGTTTGAGAAAAATTGTTAAGTATATGTTGTTGCTCAATTAATACTTTCAAATATAATACGAACCATGACTAGTGATAGTTCTGTTTCGAATATACACATTTAGCAATTTAAATAAAGTAGGAAGAGCAGAGCTCTGGTGTGTTTTTAATTCAGAAACTTTTCATTAATTTATATAACTACATTTACTCATTTATTTACTTTTATTATCATTGCAATACAAACACAGATTTGAGTGGTACATTCATAGACCTACATTCAGTTTCCATCTTTATCATGCTTTATGTGGCGTTTGTACATTTGTTCTTCGTGTCTGCACCAGCTTTTTCAGCCACTACTGCTTCCTCCCATCTGAAAAAAAATTGTTAGGTCAATTGGGAGCTCTAAATTGGTAAGGTATGTGTAGAGGTGCTTGTCTCCTTAATGGGTAAATCTAAATACACTTTCTATTCACTGAATTGAATAGATTACAATAATCCCTCGCTATATCGTGCTTTGACTTTCGCAGCTTCACTCTATCGCGGATTTTATATGTAAGCATATTTAAATATATATCGCGGATTTTTCACTGGTTGGTGGGTTTCAGTGGACAATGGGTCTTTTAATTTCTGGTACATGCTTCCTCAGTTGGTTTGCTCAGTTGATTTCATACAAGGGACACTACTGGCAGATGGCTGAGAAGCTACCCAATCAGAGCACGTATTACGTATTAAATAAAACTCCTGAAATATATTGTGAGCACAGGGGCTGTTCGCACCCCTAGAGGATACGACCGCTCCTCAAAAAACGCTGAAAGGCTACCTTCACATTGCTCCCTTCCTTGCTGGGCTTACTTGTGGCTGCTTTGTCAAGCAATATGATTCCTGCACGGTGCTTCGCATACTTAAAAGCCCAAACAGCACCTATTGATTTTTGATTGTTTGCTTTTCTCTCTCTCTCACTCTTGCTCTGACATTCTCTGCTCCTGACGGGGGGGTGTGAGCAGGGGGGCTGTTCGCACACTGGCCTAGAGGATACGGATGCTCTTCTAAAAATGCTGAAAAACTACCTTCACATTGCTCCCTTCCTTGCTGGGCTTCCTTGCAGCTGCTTTGTCAAGTGACATGCTTCCCACACGGTGCTTATCATACTTAAAAGCTCAAACGGCACCTATTGGTTTTTGATTGTTTGCTTTTGTCTCTCTCTCTCTCTCTGACATTCTCTGCTCCTGATGCGCACTCCTTTGAAGAGGAAGATATGTTTGCATTCTTTTAATTGTGAGACGGAACTGTCATCTCTGTCTTGTCATGGAGCCCGTTTAAACTTTTGAAAAAGAGATAAATGTTTGTTTGCAGTGTTTGAATAAAGTTCCTATCTCTCTACAACCTCCTGTGTTTCTGTGCAAATCTGTGATCCAAGCATGACAATATAAAAATAACCATATAAACATATGGTTTCTACTTTGTGGATTTTCTCCTTTCGCGGGGGGTTCTGGAACGCAACCCCCGTGATCGAGGAGGGATTACTGTACTTGAAAACACTAATTGTCAATTGCAGTTTTTTTGCTCCTGTCACTGATTTTTTATGGCTTTGTTTTCTGCACTTGCTGAAGGGAATGGTTTTTGAATCCTTCACAGCTTTCAGTGCAGCACACAAACATTTCACATTTCACTATTTCTTTGGGGTGAATTAGAACTTCAAGAAATTTTTTTTCTTTCATTATTCACTTTTTTGAGTTGAGATGAATGACATAAGGGATGGTCATGTGTGAAAACAAAGTTCCACATAAAAGATTTGCAGGAGATGTGGAAGAGCTGCTGCTCTTCTGGCCTTTCCTTTACAATTCTGAATCTTTCACTGTTTATCAAAGAGAAAGGCTCACCCACCAGATTATCACAACAAAGTATTTTCCTCTTCAACTGAAGTTTCTGTCTCTATCTCTCAACTCTTTCCACCAATCAAGCCCTTGGCAAAACTCTACACAAAGCTCCAAAATCAATCATTCTCTGGCTGTGAAGCTTTAAACTTTATCCTGGGAAAAGCAAGTCCTCAAATCACTTACAGACTCGGGTGCTTTTCTACATTTTGTGCATTAATACTAGGCAAGAATTTACTCTAGCAATGTTTGGTGCTTATGGCCCCATGAAGTCTTTAGTTGCCCTTAAAGAGTCACATATGCCAGGCAGTTGTCATGGTCCATATAAAGGGAGTATGGCACCATTTCTTCTGATCATAGGCATTGTGCCACTTCCTGACAGGTCTAAAAGTAAACAACTGGATTTCATTGAGTCCATCTAAAGTTAGTTACATTATTGATGTTCTGTGCTGTTTACAAGGACATTGTGTATTTTATTGTACTACTAGACAAAAAGCCAGTTTCAACAACGTAAGATGAAACGGGCACGAGTTTGTGTCAGTAGTGTATGAAGAACAAATGATAAGTAAGAAATAAATAAGAAAGTGATGTAAGTAATGATAATTAACTAAGAGGTTTGGGGTATGTATGACTTTATCACAGCAAAAAATACTGTACACTTAAAAAAGACATGCTATCTATGACAACATTTTTTGTTTGTATACTGGAGGCATGTCAGTATGCAACTAAAGTTGTAAAATCTCTCTGTAGACTACATTTTTTGTGAAGACACTCTCACTGTTTGGTAGTAATTTCCCTTGATGTGGCACATCTTTAACTTGCACCTTCACATCACTCGCCCGCTGAAAGTACTTAATAATAATATGTTCTTACGTATTATTTTGAGTGTGAGGGTTGGCTGTGATCGGGGCTAATATCCTACGCCTGGGCGGAAGGATTTGGGATTTCAGAATAATAATCCCAAAATGCGTAGGCTAAATCCATCGCATGCCGTGATGAAGCAAATTTTCTCTTTAGAGGCATTTGTATAAGTTGGAAGTGAGATGAACTTTGAAATGTTTAAGTCATGAATGTACCTGTTGAAGACAGTTATATAATGCGTAGGCTAAATCCGCCGCTGGCTACGATGTTGGGGTTGGATGCGCAGAAGGCGACTGCGCATTCGGCTTTGGACGGATGTTCGTCGGACGAAGCAAATTTTCTCTTTGGAGGCATTTGTATAAGTTGGAAGTGAGACGAACTTTGAAATGTTTAAGTCATGAATGTACCTGTTGAAGACAGTTGTATAATGCGTAGGCTAAATCTGCCGCCTGCCGCGATGTTGGGGTTGGATTTCGGTCTCGTAAGGTTTTTCGGGCAACGGTGCAGAAGGCGACTGCACATTCGGCTTCGGACTGACGTCAGTGAGTGCGCAGAAGGCAACTGCGCAGAAGGCTTTGGACGGACGTGAGTGAGTGAGTGAGTGAGTGAGTGAGTGAGTGAGTGAGTGAGTGAGTGAGTGAGTGAGTGAGTGAGTGAGTGAGTGAGTGAGTGAGGAGGCAGGCAAATTATGTATAAGATATTTGTTTTCATTATTGTGCTCTTGTATTTGTTGTCCCCTCCTTTAACCGCCACCTTATCGTGGTGGAGGGGTTTGCGTGTCCCAATGATCCTAGGAGCTCTGTTGTCCGGGGCTTTATGCCCCTGGTAGGGCCACCCAAGGCAAACTGGTCCTAGGTGAGGGATGAGACAAAGAGCGGTTAAACAAACCTCCTATGAAGAAAAACCATTTTGGACGGCGTTTTCCCTTGCCCGGACGCGGGTCACCGGGGCCCCACTCTGGAGCCAGGCCTAGAGGTGGGGCTCGATGGCGAGCGCCTGGTGGCCGGGCCTGCACCCATGGGGCTCGGCCGGGCACAGCCCGAAGAGGCAACGTGGGTCCCCCTTCCCATGGGCTCACCACCTATGGGAGGGGCCAAGGAGGTCGGGTGCAGTGTGAGTTGGGTGGTGACCGAAGGCAGGGACCTTGGCGGTCCGATCCTCGGCTACAGAAACTGGCTCTTGGGACGTGGAATGTCACCTCTCTGAAGGGGAAGGAGCCTGAGCTAGTGCGCGAAGTTGAGAGGTTCCGGCTAGATATAGTCGGACTCACCTCGACGCACAGCTTGGACTCTGGAACCAATCTCCTTGAGAGGGGCTGGACTCTGTATCACTCTGGAGTTGCCCCCGGTGAGAGGCGCCGAGCAGGTGTGGGTATACTTATTGCCCCCCAACTTGGAGCCTGTACATTGGGGTTTACCCCAGTGGACGAGAGGGTAGCCTCCCTTCGCCTTCGGGTGGGGGGACGGGTCCTAACTGTTGTTTGTGCGTATGCACCGAACAGCAGTTCGGAGTACCCACCCTTTTTGGAGTCCCTGGAGGGGGTGCTAGAGGGCATACCTTCTGGGGACTCCCTCGTTCTGCTGGGAGACTTCAATGCTCACGTGGGCAATGACAGTGAGACCTGGAAGGGCGTGATTGGGAGGAATGGCCCCCCTGATCTGAACCCGAGCGGTGTTTTGTTATTGGACTTCTGTGCTCGTCACGGATTGTCCATAACGAACACCATGTTCAAGCATAGGGGTGTTCATATGTGCACTTGGCACCAGGACACCCTAGGCCTCAGTTCGATGATCGACTTTGTGGTCGTGTCATCGGACTTGCGGCCACATGTCTTGGACACTCGGGTGAAGAGAGGGGCGGAGCTGTCAACTGATCACCACCTGGTGGTGAGTTGGCTTCGATGGTGGGGGAGGATGCCGGTCAGGCGTGGTAGGCCCAAACGTGTTGTGAGGGTCTGCTGGGAACGTCTGGCAGAGCCCCCTGTCAGAAGTAGCTTCAACTCCCACCTCCGACAGAACTTCGACCACATCCCGAGGGAGGTGGGGGACATTGAGTCCGAATGGGCCATGTTCCGTGCCTCTATTGTTGAGGCAGCTGACCGGAGCTGTGGCCGTAAGGTGGTCGGTGCCTGTCGTGGCGGCAATCCCCGAACCCGTTGGTGGACACCGGCGGTGAAGGATGCCGTCAAGCTGAAGAAGGAGTCCTACAGGACCCTTTTGTCCTGTGGGACCCCAGAGGCAGCTGATAGGTACCGGCAGGCCAAGCGGAATGCGGCTTTGGTGGTTCCTGAGGCAAAAACTCGGGCGTGGGAGGAGTTTGGGGAGGCCATGGAGAACGACTTTCGGATGGCTTCGAGGAGATTCTGGTCCACCGTCCGGCGTCTCAGGAAGGGGAAGCAGTGCAGTGTCAACACTGTATATGGTGGGGATGGTGCGCTGCTGACCTCGACTCGGGACGTTGTGGGTCGGTGGGGGGAATACTTCGAAGACCTCCTCAATCCCATTAACATGCCTTCCAATGAGGAAGCAGAGCCTGGGGACTCAGAGGTGGGCTCCCCCATCTCTGGGATTGAGGTCACCGAGGTGGTCAAAAAACTCCTTGGTGGCAGGGCCCCGGGGGTGGATGAGATACGCCCGGAGTTCCTCAAGGCTCTGAATGTTGTAGGACTGTCTTGGCTGACACGCCTCTGCAACATCGCATGGACATCAGGGACAGTACCTCTGGATTGGCAGACCGGGGTGGTGGTCCCCCTCTTTAAGAAGGGGGATCGGAGGGTGTGTTCCAACTACAGAGGGATCACACTCCTCAGCCTCCCTGGAAAAGTCTATTCAGGGGTCCTGGAGAGGAGGGTCCGTCGGATAGTCGAGCCTCGGATTCAGGAGGAACAGTGTGGTTTTCGTCCTGGTCTCGGAACAGTGGACCAGCTCTACACCCTTGGCAGGGTCCTGGAGGGTGCATGGGAGTTTGCCCAACCAGTCTACATGTGTTTTGTGGACTTGGAAAAGGCATTCGACTGTGTCCCTCGGGGAATCCTGTGGGGGGTACTCCGAGAGTATGGGGTACCGGCCCCCCTGATAAGGGCTGTTCAGTCCCTGTACGATCGATGCCAGAGCTTGGTCCGCATTGCTGGCAGTAAGTCGAACCCGTTTCCAGTGAGAGTTGGACTCCGCCAGGGCTGCCCTTTGTCACCGATTCTGTTCATAACTTTTATGGACAGAATTTCTAGGCGCAGCCAGGGCGTTGAGGGGGTCCGGTTTGGTGGGCTCAGGATTGGGTCACTGCTTTTTGCAGATGATGTTGTCCTGTTTGCTTCATCAGGCCGTGATCTTCAGCTCTCTCTGGATCGGTTCGCAGCCGAGTGTGAAGCGGCTGGGATGAGAATCAGCACCTCCAAATCCGAGACCATGGTCCTCAGCCGGAAAAGGGTGGAGTGCCCTCTCAGGGTTGGTAGCGAGATCCTGCCCCAAGTGGAGGAGTTCAAGTATCTCGGGGTCTTGTTCACGAGTGAGGGAAGAATGGAGCGTGAGATCGACAGGCGGATCGGTGCGGCATCCGCAGTAATGCGGGCGCTGCATCGGTCTGTCGTGGTGAAAAAGGAGCTGAGCCGCAAGGCGAAGCTCTCAATTTACCAGTCGATCTATGTTCCTACCCTCACCTATGGTCATGAGCTATGGGTAGTGACCGAAAGAACGAGATCGCGAATACAAGCGGCTGAAATGAGTTTCCTCCGCAGGGTGTCTGGGCTTTCCCTTAAAGATAGGGTGAGAAGCTCAGTCATCCGGGAGGGACTCAAAGTAGAGCCGCTGCTCCTCCGCATCGAGAGGAGTCAGATGAGGTGGCTCGGGCATCTGATCAGGATGCCTCCTGGACGCCTCCCTGGTGAGGTGTTCCGGGCACGTCTAACCGGGAGGAGGCCCCGGGGAAGACCCAGGACACGCTGGAGGGACTATGTCTCTCGACTGGCCTGGGAACGCCTTGGGATTCTCCCGGAAGAGCTAGAAGAAGTGGCCGGGGAGAGGGAAGTCTGGGCATCTCTGCTCAAGCTGCTGCCCCCGCGACCCGACCTCGGATAAGCGGGAGACAATGGATGGATGGATGGATGTATTTGTTGCTCTGAAGCATAATTGTAACAGTGCCTGACATTAATGGCCTTGTTTAAATTAAAGTTTTATTGATTGAGGGATCGAGTTAGAAAGAAATCCAGCAATTATTTAGTGAAAGAAACCCTTATAAAATGTTTATTGTCATACTCTGACTGATTGTCACTTTGACAGCCTTTGCATTTGCTGACCAGATTATGGAAAGAAAGCATTGCTAATGTCAGAGAAGCCAAAAATGAAGAATTTTGACAAATGTTATGTTTTCTTGGAATTTATTTTGACCAGTAATGAATAGTTTTCCGCTTTACCATTACTTTTGTCAGTTTACTGCTTATTTACCAGACACACTTGTTTGATGGTGCACTTGAACAGTTACAGATCAATATATGATTTGGCTTTGCACATATATATAAATTTAGATTGAAATAGCACTTTATTTGTCCCAATGAAAATTTTAACTTTTACAGAAGCTCAGTGAGGCATTATAAAGGCATATTGCTGTAGGTACTGTATAAAGGAACCCCAGTAGTGTTTCTTGACACAATTCTATTAAATAATTTATTGGCTGAAGTATTTAGTAACAGTGTGTCATAGCGAGAATATGCAGTATTGTTCATAATGACCTTCAGTTTTATATTCATTCTCTTCTTTGCTACCACTCTTAGCGGGTTGAGAGTGCTTCCCATAAATGAGCCTTTCCTTGTAATCTGCTTGTTTACTGCTGTTAAAGTGATGTTACCAGGCCAGCACACCATGGTGTAGAAAATCACAGTGACTACACTGGTCAACCAGCTTTTTACTACTGGGATTCTTTCACCTGTACTTTAACAAATTTCACTTGCTGACTCCAAATCTGAAAACCGTTTTCGTCCAGCAAGTTCCATTTTTTAGTTATGATGAAGGTGTTGGACAGCTAGAGTGACTGAACAGTAAAGGCGATGCATTTCAGCATATAAGAAATAAGTTTGGTCTCAAGAAAAGTGAATCCAAAATTAAGGAAGTTGTTTTTGTTGGCCTTGAAATCCGTGAACTGATGCTTGACGATGAGTTCAAAAGGAAACTAAAGCCCACTGAATCAGCACCCTCATTCATGTAGGTTGTCCAGAATTTTCTTGACAAGCACAGAGCAGAGAATTATACTGAACTTGTGGAGAATATGCTGAAAGTATATTAGCTTTCGGGAGCCAGAATGCCACTGAAGATGCATTTTTTACATTCTCATCTCGACTTTTTTCCACCAAATCTAAGTGATGTCAGAGATGAGCATGGGGAAAGATATCTTCAAGATATAAAGGTGATGGAAAACTGATATCAGAGATAATTCACTCCGAGCATGATGGATGACTACTGTTGGTTCTTGCAAAGAGAGACGGATGTGCAGTACAAGCGCAAAAGCGAGTGCTTCCAACATTTTTGGGCACACTGACCTCACTTTTTTATTGAGGTAAATTGACATAAATATGCTTTAACGTGTCTCTGGTATCGTCTTCTGGTTTGTTTTCAGAATAAACACATCAAAACAATTTTGATGGGACATAGTCCAAACTCCAGATATCATGTTGATATATTATATTGATATTCAAAAGTGTCAAAACGTCAGTGATGTGTATTTCAAAAACCTGACGTGCTAGCTTAATTCCGATTTCATATATGAAATCAGTGGAAAAAACTTAATACAACTTTTTTGTAGACCAGTGATAGAATTATAGAACAAGTAAAGGACGTCAATGCCCACATTAAAGTAGGTTGAATCTGCTTGGTCCTTTCACATACAGTTAGGTCCATAAATATTTGGACAGAGACAACTTTTTTCTACAATTGACTCAAAGGCTATTTCATGGGCAGGTGTGGGCAAGTCCATCGTTATGTCATTATCAATTAAGCAGATAAAAAGCCTGGAGTTGATTTGAGGTGTGGTGCTTGCATGTGGAAGATTTTGCTGTGAACAGACAACATGCGGTCAAAGGAGCTCTCCATGCAGGTGAAAGAAGCCATCCTTAAGCTGCGAAAACAGAAAAAACCCATCTGAGAAATTGCTACAATATTACGAGTGGCAAAATCTACAATTTGGTACATCCTGAGAAAGAAAGCAAGCACTGGTGAACTCAGTAACACAAAAAGACCTGGACGTCCACGGAAGACAACAGTGGTGGATGATCGCAGAATCATTTCCATGGTGAAGAGAAACCCCTTCACAACAGCCAGCCAAGTGAACAACACTCTCCAGGGGGTAGGCATATCGATATCCAAGTCTACCATAAAGAGAAGACTGCATGAAAGTAAATACAGAGGGTGCACTGCAAGGTGGAAGCCACTCATAAGCCTCAAGAATAGAAAGGCTAGATTGGACTTTGCTAAAGAACATCTAAAAAAGCCAGCACAGTTCTGGAAAAACATTCTTTGGACAGATGAAACCAAGATCAACCTCTACCAGAATGATGGCAAGAAAAAAATATGGAGAAGGCGTGGAACAGCTCATTATCTAAAGCAGTGATGCCCAACCTACGGCCCCCGGGCCATATCTGGCCCGTGAAGGTGTTACATATGGCCCGCTCTTTTATTCCTATATTCACATAGTTATTTAGTGATTTATGACTGTACGCTAATATTGGAATAACTTTCAGTTGGAGACGATCCCTGATGGCGCCGGAGGGTCGCTCTTTACTTAACCCTAACTGTTTTCAGAAGCCAGACAAACAAATTTTGTTAATTCTTTTTTTATCTGTGGTAATAATGGGGTCTGGTATGTCTTCCCCCACCCCACGCCCCTCCTACCTTCGAATAATGACCAACCACGGTTGACTCAACGTCATTGAGGAACGTTGAGGAATGGAGCAGAAACTCGCATCGTAACATGTGTGGCGTCCCCCTGCGCCTTACAAGAAATACTATGGGTCATCATAATTGCGATATTTTCTCGTGTCGGACAGTTCGCCTTCAGCATTTGATTTGAGCGGATGGTGCTATCGGTGTAGCTGTGGAAAATACCGGAAAGGAAGAAACGAAAGGTTGACTCGGAGTGCAGAAATTTTCAGGAGAAGTGGACAAATTTGTATTTTTTTGTACAACAAGATGAGAAACCACTGTGTCTCATCTGCAAGGAAACGGTTGCAGTATTCAAAGAGCACAATATTAAAAGACACTATGAAACTAAACACAAAACGAAGTATGATCAATGTGTTGGTTTGCCACGTAAAGAGAAGATTGCCAAGTTGCGTGAAGAGGTTGGTGGATTAACAAAACTGTTTAATAAAAGAAGAAAAGAAAACAAAGCAGCAGTTCGAGTGAGTTTTCGGGTTGCTCACATATTGAGTAAGGAAGCCAAACCATTTTCCGAAGGTGAATGTGTGTAAAAGTGCATTCTTGCAGTGGTAGAAGAACTGTGCCCGGAGAAAAAGAGTGCAATTGAGACTGTTAGTTTGTCTCGAATGACAATCACAAGACGAATTGAAGATTTGGGAAGTGATCTTCTGCTGCAACTGAAGACGAAGGCGGGTCAATTTGAAATGTTTTCAATTGCTGCTGCTGAATCTACAGATGTGACAGACACTGCTCAATTGTTGGTGTTTATTCGTGGTATAAACACTACTTTTCAAATTACTGAGGAGTTGGCGGCAATGAAAAGTATGAGTGGAACAACTACTGGGGAAGACTTGTTCAGAGAAGTATCACAAGTGATCGATGACCTTGGGCTCGACTGGAGTAAACTTGTAGGAGTGACTACAGATGGTGCAAAAAGCATGGTTGGACAGCACAATGGGTTGGCTTCCAGAATAAGTCAAAAAGTGCTCGCATCAAATGGTTCTCGACCATTACAGCTTCACTGCATAATTCACCAGCAGAATCTCTGTGGAAAGCAATTGAACTTAAAACATGTTATGAAGGTTGTTGTTAAAACTGTGAACTTCAAAAGATCACACGCGCTTAATCACAGGACTTTCAGAGAATTACTCAACGAAATTCAATCTGAGTATAATGACATCGTATATCACAATGAAGTTCGTTGGTTGAGTCGAGGCAAAGTGTTAAAATGGTTTTTTGACCTGCGGCATGAGATAGATATCTTCATGACTGAAAAATCAAAGCAACTTCCTGAGCTTAGCGATCCCTCGTGGCTATTTAACGCAATATTTGAATGAACTCAATATAAAACTGCAAGGAAAAAACAAGCTTATCTGCCATGTGTATGCGGATATAAGTGCATTTCAAGCTAAATTGAGACTTTTCATGCAACACGCTGAAAGGGAGCAATTGGTGCATTTTCCGACGTGTACTGCACTACGACAGGCACAGATGAACGTTCACTTCCCAAATAGAAGAATGGTCCAACTTCTGAAGCTGCTGAGTGAAAATTTTGAAGAGAGGTTTGCAGATTTCCATGACCTTGGGAGTGAAATCCGTTTGTTTGAAAATTCGTTTCCAGTTGACGTTCCTACTGCGCCAACTGATTTACAACTGGAACCGATTGAGTTACAATGTAATACGTCTCTGAAAGATAAATTTAGAGAAAAATCTCTACCAGAGTTTTATGCTGAACTGTTACCACTGAACTTTCCAAATTTGCGAAAGGAAGGACTGAAAATGACCACGGCGTTTGCGAGCACATACGTTTGTGAACAAACTTTCTCAGTGATGAAGAGAGCAAAAACCGGGTCACGTTCTCGCATTACAGACGATCATCTTCATTCTGTGCTAAGAATCAATGTGACAAATCTTGACCCAAACATTCCGAAACTGGTTTCTGAAAAACAACTGCAGACATCGCACTAATAAAATAAGCATCGGATGGTGAGTCCACCAATTATTGATTTTTCATTTCTTTTCTTTTCTCACGTTTCGGTAACTAGAATAATTTTAAATATCCATATTTAATTTTCACATACGTTGTGGCCCGTGAAATTCACAGAAAAGTCAAGTTTGGCCCCCATATTATGAAAGGTTGGGCACCACTGATCTAAAGCATACCACATCATCTGTAAAACACGGTGGAGGCAGTGTGATGGCTTGGGCGTGCATGGCTGCCAATGGCACTGGGACACTAGTGTTTATTAATGATGTGACACAGGGCAGAAGCAGCCAAATGAATTCTGAGGTGTTCAGAGACATACTGTCTACTCAAATCCAACTAAATGCAGTCAAATTGATTGGGCGGCGTTTCATGATGCAGATGGACAATGACCAAAACATACAGCCAAAGCAACCCAGGAGTTTATTAAAGCAAAGAAGTGGAAAATTCTTGAATGGCCAAGTCAGTCACCTGATCTTAACCCAATTGAGCATGCATTTCACTTGTTGAAGACTAAACTTCGGACAGAAAGGCCCACAAACAAACAGCAACTGAAAGCCGCTGTAGTAAAGGTCTGGTAGAGCATTAAAATGGACGAAACACAGCATCTAGTGATGTCCATGAGTTCAAGACTCCAGGCTGTCATTACCAGTTTTCAACCAAGTATTAGAAATGAACATTTTTTTTCCAGTTATTTAATTTGTCCAATTACTTTTGAGCCCCTGAAATGAAGGGATTGTGTTAAAAAAATGCTTTAGTTGCCTCACATTTTTATGCAATCGTTTTGTTCACCCCACTGAATTAAAGCTGAAAGTCTGCACTTCAACTGCATTTGAGTTGTTTCATTTAAAGTTCATTGTGGTAATGCACAGAACCAAAATTAGTGTTGTCTCTGTCCAAATATTTATGGACCTAACTGTATACTCGCTCTGCGTTACTAGACTAGTCCACCTTGCCATTGATGTGAACCCCCAAGTACTTGTAGCAGTCCACCATCTCCACATCCACTCCCTTAATAATGAGGCTCTTTGCTGTGAAAGTCAATAATCAGTTCCTTAGTTTTGTGATGTTAAATTGCACAGAATTGTGTTTGCACAGAAACACAGTTCTCCACCTAACGCCTCTACTCTGTCTCATCCTTCTTGTCAATATACCTCATTAGTGCAGAATCATTTGAGAAAGAAAATGGTATTTGTCAAATGTGTTCGGAGTGTACCCTGGGTGTTTTTCCTGTGGGCCATACCAGGTTACCACAGATGTCCAAGGAAAATTCTAATTAAATACCTAAGCTGCTGTAACTGGCACCTTTCAGACAATAGTAGGAGCAATTTTATTACAAGGCCTTAAAGATGTTTTGGATTTATTCCAGTAACTCTAAAATAATATGTTTTCAGCTAAGGTTCATTTAATGATGTTTCTCAAATAAGTAATGTCTAGTGCTCATGGTCAATACAAAGGGAGCATATCCTTTCCACTAGTGTGCCATGATTCAGCAGTTGCCCAGAAACACATTACAAATGGAAATTTGATGTAAACTCTTTTAAATCCACCTCAATTGGCCTGGGTGCTTTGGTTGACAATGAAGCTAATCCCCAGAAGACATGGGATTTACCTTGATGTGCACTGTTTCTTTAGGTCTGCATCAGGTATTCAAGTTGCCTGTGATTTATTTAATCTGTTACAGAACCCTGACAAATTGGCCCACACTCGATGGATCAAATTTTTCTCTATTTTTCATTAAGTGCCTTCCAAGCACTGTACTGAAAAATGAGAGGCACATTGAATCTCTAACTATTTAATCAGAGTATTAGAGAAACACAGTGGGAGCATTCTCTTTTTATGTGCTAGGACAGCTTGTTTTGTGAAATACAATTCTTCTTTTGTAAGAACAGGAAGAATTGTATAAACTACATAAAATTTTTCTTTATATGAGCCAGTCCTTAGGGTGAACTTTGCCACCTTTAATTTATCACTGTTGTAACAGGGCCATATGCAGCTGTTCCCAATTGCGGCAGTTGTTACAATGTCACAGTTAATCAACAGTGGCCTAGGTGATATGGTTTTTGTTTTATTTTCTTACTTTCTCATCCAAATTTCCCTGCTAATGGCTAAGCAATATGCAATGCTAAATGCCTCCAGGTAAATGTTCCTAAATTGCTAAGCTCTATACATAGACCTGTTATTTATTTCAGTCCTAATCCAGTGAAAAGGAATCAGTCATTGGCCTAATTACTAAACTGCCACAGTTAGGCAGGTAATCAAGATCCGCCTGATTCATTACCAGCCAGATTCACATGTGATTTTAAATAAATTGCTCAGCATTTGTGACCACAATGTTGTCATGATCTGGTAAAGATTCAAGTGGAAAGATGTTGGGAGTAATGAGAGAAAGCAAAACACATACTATTAAATTAGTCTTCTGGCCTATTGTCTCACTATCCAGGCTAACAAGGTCAAACAAGCTTCTTTAAGTATTGTAAAGTATTGCCTTCAAGGTCTAATATTTTTTTATTGACTCATAAAAAATTCCTTCTGAAATGAGAAAGCAAGCCTAGCAAATTGTAAATAATTAAGATATTTCTATTTCTTGTTGGATTGTAAGCTGCCAGCATCGTTAGGACCATGGTGCAGTGGCAATTACACAGTTTACACTTGTCCAGATGGGTCTTCTCTGGGTACTTCTGTTCCATCAAAGTACTGGTGAGTCTCAGTTGTCCTCTTAGAGATAAGTGTTTGTGTGAGGGAGATTATGTAAAATGATCGACTAATGACCTAGTGTTTGTTTTTGGTTATACAGTAATCCCTCCTCCATCGCGGGGGTTGCGTTCCAGAGCCACCCGCGAAATAGGAAAATCCGCGAAGTAGAAACCATATGTTTATATGGTTATTTTTAGAATGTCATGCTTGGGTCACAGATTTGCGCAGAAACACAGGAGGTTGTAGAGAGACAGGAATGTTATTCAAACACTGCAAACAAACATTTGTCTCTTTTTCAAAAGTTTAAACTGTGCTCCATGACAAGACAGAGATGACAGTTCTGTCTCACAATTAAAAGAATGCAAACATATCTTCCTTTTCAAAGGAGTGCAAAGCAAGCAGTCAAAAAAAAAATCAATAGGGCTTTTTGGCTTTTAAGTATGCGAAGCACCGCCGGTACAAAGCTGTTGAAGGCGGCAGCTCACACCCCCTCTGTCAGGAGCAGGAAGAGAGAGAGAGAGAGAGATAGAGAGAGATAGAGAGAGACAGATAAAAAAAAATCAATACGTGCCCTTTGAGCTTTTAAGTATGCGAAGCTCCGTGCAGCATGTCCTTCAGGAATTAGCTGCACACAGCCCCCCTGCTCACACACCCCTACGTCAGCGCAAGAGAGAGAGAGAGAGAGAGAAAGTAAGCTGGATAGCTTCTCAGCCATCTGCCAATAGCGTCCCTTGTATGAAATCAACTGGGCAAACCAACTGAGGAAGCATGTACCAGAAATTAAAAGACCTATTGTCCGCAGAAACCCGTGAAGCAGCGAAAAATCCACGATATATATTTAAAAATGCTTACATATAAAATCCGCGATGGAGTGAAGCCGCGAAAGGCGAAGCGCGATATAGCGAGGGATCACTGTAGTCAATAGTGATGGCACAGACTCTAACTCGATGTGAAGGTAAAATGAAAAAAAAAAATGTATCTCAAAAAGGTTTGGATGGATGGAAATGTTGATGTTGAAGTATTCACCACTTGCTTTTGCAGCAGTTACAGTTTGAGCCTGTATAAGCTTAATTATTATAACTCATTTTTTAATACACTTTTGTTTAAATTCTAGGGAGCACTGGTAAACTGCAGAGATCAAAATCTGGCTTTGGCTAAGCAACTCGACGACATTCATTTTCTTGTTCTGAAGCCACTTCAGTGTTACTTTGGCTGTTTTCCTGTAGGATCATAAATTTTTGTTTCTATCTTATACACTAAAGACATTTCACCTGAGGGCATTGCCTGTGCTGACTCCACTCATAGTATTTTTTTATATTGATAAATGTTGCTATAACTGCTGTGTCCTCATAATCTGCCATGTGGCATTACAAGGAAAATGCACTGATTTAGTTTGTATTATATAAAAACTTTACATTAGTAGTGAGCTTAGACAGCACCAGTACTTCACTATGCACTGCTAGCCTACTGTATACATAGTGCTTTGAATCCTTTGTGTTTTCAAGTAACTAGCAAAATAAAAAAACTTACAAAGATGACTTAAATGTGATCTACCCTAGTTAGAGTGACTATTGGCTTTTCACAGTAAGGCTTGTCATCACTCACCTTTTCCTATAGAATCACTTGACCTTTGTTTCACATTTCATTCAAGCAGATCAATTTTTGTTTTGTCTGCCTAATGATCTAAATGTATGCTGTGTGCCTTCATTTAAACAACAAGTTGTTTTGTTACAGTTTGTGTAATTTTCTTCACTGGTATATTTGGCAGAGATTTTGGTTTTCTAAGAAGACTCCCCCACTTCACCCAAAGAATATTTTATTTTCATCAATATGGTCACTGTGACAACTTCTCTGATCTTGTATCCCCTGTCCCAGGTTTTCAGTTTGAGAAGACAAAATAAGAGGTTAGGAGAGGTCTGTATTCTTATGATTTTCATATGCGTGGCTATTTAAATATTAACTTTCAACACTTTATAAGTTTTGGTCCTTTCCTAAGTTCTTAAAATTAAGGGAACACATAAATCACCCACCAGCTCTCAATGAATGAAACTTTCAAGTGGAAAATCTTTACTGAGTAATACTGTGTAATTCCTTAAGAAAAAAATGATGTAACAGCGGTCAATGGAAACCAAAATCAGCAACCCATTGAGGGGTGGAATCAACATCACCCCAAAAATCAAAGTCAAAAATTGAAATCACGGGCTTGAATTTCATCAGCAACTCATAATGTGACTCAGTAGTGTGTATGGCCCTCACATGCCTGTATGCACTCTTGACAATGTCTGGGCGTGCTCCTGATGAGACAATGGATGATGTCCGGGGGATTCCTTCCCAGACCTGGATCAGGGCATTAGTGAGTACTGGGATGTCTGTGGTGTTACTTGGTGGCATTGGATGCACCGATACATAATGTCCCAGATGTTCTCAATTGGATTCAGGTCTGGGGAATTTGCAGGCCAGTCAGTGTGCTTTTGCATAGCACTTGGAGGTTTGTGCAACCCCCCAAGGATATGCCTCCCCAGACCATCACCGACCTACCGTCAAACTGGTCATGCTGGATGATGTTGCAGGCTACATAATATTCACAATGACGTCTCCAGACTCTTTCACGTCTGTCACATGTGCTCAGTGTGAACCTGCTGTCATCTGTGAAGATAACAGGGCACCAATGGCGAACC
Organism: Erpetoichthys calabaricus; assembly: GCF_900747795.2. Lineage (NCBI taxonomy): Eukaryota > Metazoa > Chordata > Cladistia > Polypteriformes > Polypteridae > Erpetoichthys > Erpetoichthys calabaricus. Next base: position 63,247,578 of record NC_041399.2, on the reverse strand, counting down.
TTTTAATTGTGGTATTCCCTGGTAAATGCCAATCGAGCTGCACGGTGATGGGCTGTGAGCACAAGTCCCACTAGAGGTTATCGGGCCCTTATTCTACCCTCATGGAGTTTGTTTCTGACACTGGTCAGAAACATGCACACAACTAGCTAGCTCAGGGGTAGCCAAGTCCAGTCCTGGAGGACCACCATGGCTGTATGTTTTAATTCTAACCCTTTTCCATATGATTGACCTGTTTTTGCTTCTTTGAACTAATTTTAATTGATTTGCTCTTGAAGATTCAGCCTCCTTAATTTTCTTTTTCCTTAATTAGCAGCCAAACAATAATGAGATACAAAATGAGACAAAACAACTGGTGTCCATCATATAATATCTGAAAATAAAGAAAGATAACGGTCTCAGGAATGTCGATCTGCTCAGGACCCCAAAACATTTTAACAGTGCTCTTAGAAAAAAGAAAATCAACAATTTCAGAAATGTCTGCTAATGCACCATGAGAGCAGCAACAAGCCATGAAATTAAAGAGCTGGTTTAACTAACAACAGGAATTGGCACCTCATTAAGCAGCTAGTTGGAGTGAAATTGGTTGGAGTTTGAGGCCCTGACTTAGTTGGTCTTCTGTTGGCTCACTCGCTTCACATTTCATTTCTGTTTGGGTGCCATTTAAGGAAAGAAATGAAGAAATTCAGAGGAACGATGAAGAAATTCAGGAGAACAAATCTTAAAAAAGCAATTCAATTAAATTAATTCACAAGAAGTTAATTAGCAGCACAAACAGGGCACTTAATTAAAAAGGGTTAGAATGAAAGCCTGCTGCCACAGTGGTCATCGAGGACCAGACTTGGTGACCCCTGAGCTAGCTGGAGGTCATTTGGTTGGGCTCTGACAGTGTTCCTCCTCTCACAAAGGAGCAGACACTTGTCCTGCTGCTGGGTTGATACCCTCCTACAGTCCTGTCTAGCTCTCCTCACTTAACCTGGTGGTCCTGGTGTTTACTCCATGCTCTTGATGATTCTGGGAGACACAGCAAACCTTCTTGTGATGACATGTATGGATGTGCCATCCTGGAGGAGCTGGACTACATATGCAACGTGAATCCACTGCATGTATCACCTTATGTTACCAGTAATGATAAGGACACTTGAAAAATGCAAAACTAGAGAAGAATCAGTCAGGAAATATAAGAAGAGAGTAATTGTCAGTGGCCACCACTGCAAAAACATTCCCTTTTTGAGGGTTGTCTTTCTTTTGCCTCTACTGCACCTATTGTCACTTTCATTTGCACCAAAGCAGGTGAAGTTGATTCACAAATGCTTAGGCCTCCTAACTGGACAGATTGATATCCCAGAAGCTTAACTAATTTAGTTAGTTAGGGTGCACCTGGATCCTCTTCTAGCAACACGTCCGAGTGTGGCAGAAATGATGCAGTCCAGGGCTCCGGAATTGTCCAGGCGCTCCCTGGCAGTGGCCCCAATGCAATCCAGGGGAGGTGTTATCCCGAATATATCCTCTGCCCTGGTCCTTCCATCACAGGCAATCTGCCACAAAGGTTAGTAAAGAAAATTGACATTCATGAATCATTAATAAATGATAACCAATTATGACCACCAACCCCCTTCCCCTGCTTAGAATTTGATCATCCTATTTAAGGGTATATTTGAATTAAAAGAGCAAAATAACATTCAGAACACCAACTCTGGACACATTTGATTCATTACATTGCTTAAAGCAAGTCTGATAGTTGCACATTTGCTTGTTGACAGCAAAGTGTCACTAGTCACCCCTGAAACAAAAGGCACCACCCTGTCTCTCTAATGATCTAGCCAGGCAGCTAATTGAACATCCAGAATGACATGAAATGTGGCAATTATACAACAAGGTCAATTAGAAACAAACACAAAACACCCAAGCAGATGGCGTAGTAGTAACGGAAGAATGATTTCAGAGAGCAGGAATTTTATCTGTAGATAAAAAGACAGATACAACAGGAAAAATGTAGAAGAATGTGTACATGTACTGAGATGATATATTTATTACAGAGTTTTTCTACGCTTAAAATATACTGCTTCTATGTTTTGAAATTCTTGTTTCAGTAATTTGCCTTTAATTAGTTCCATTTTTATTTCAGAAGCAGCAGCAGCATTGGAAACTCAAAATATTTCAAAATCCACTCAAAGTATTCCCCTTCTTCAAAGGTTTACTGTTCTGTAATCAGCTGATTTGCAGGCTGTTTTCTAACAGATGGTCGAAAGCAATCCTTTTTCTAGCTGTCATGCCTGCACCTTCTGCTATTGTGGTGCATGCATATTTTCTTACTGTGCACTAGGCTTACTGGTTCAGATGTCTAACAAAGTCATACATTTTCCTTTCTTAAGTGCTTATTTATAGATATCGATGTTCTTTACATAAGTTTGTAGGCTGTTTCTGTTCCCCTGTCTGATGCAACAAATGTCATGCATTCCTTAAAGCGTTTTGCAAATAATGTCATCTTCAAAACAGGCACTATTAAAGAAACTAACTCTTTTCAACATAATAAATAATTCATAAGATTTACATTTGGCTCTGTTTTTTCGTTCACTCTCTGCATATATTTGGTCGATATTCTAGAGTTATGTAAATTCCAGCTAAAATTAGACTAAATAAATATTATAGCTATTTTTGCTTTTGCTTATACTGAAGTTTTACTTTTCTAGCATACTAAAGAGGACACTTTCTGTCTTCTTAGCTTTTTACTGGATTTTTTTTTCAGATAGATGTCTTTCAGAACAGATTTGTATCTTTCATTCTCACAGCAGTCACCAACTCAAACAAATCACTCTCTGTTTTTTCTGCAGTCTCAGGAAACATGTTGGTATCCATGGTAACCATTTACATCAGCCTGATTGGCCTAAAAAACGCCAAGATATAGTGTTTGCAAACTGAGAATGCATTGCATAAATCTCCAAACAAGTAAAACAAAAGTCCATAGTCCACTGGAAAAAAAAAACAGGCTATGCTTTTGCGCAGATGCTACCTTCAAGCCTCAAGAGCTTTGAAAAAATGTGCACTTTTAACTACATTTGCTGAAGAGTATTTGTAAAATATGTCATAATAGGATAAAATATTGATGTATGTTATTATTTGCCTAACCTTTACTTATCCATGTAAATCACATTAGGACTTAATATGTCTTAGTTTTTATTTTATTTTTTTTAATTGCTTAATTTAAGACATTGCCAGTTCAGTCCTCACCTCTGACCATTGTGTGAATCTGAGCTGGTCACTTAAACTGCCTGTACTTTTACTGTAAACGTGCACTTACACAAGCGTACTTTGTCTTTGTAAATGAAAAATGACATTAAATTCTCACTTTCAGTGCTTTAAGATGTATTTCAATATGTAATTTTTAAAAAAAGCTAGTTTACATTATTACATGAAACACAAAATAAAACTGTATGTATTGATATCTTACATAAGTGATTAAAATACTATTGTTTTTTATTTTCAGTGTTAATTTACTAATATTTATTCATGTATCCCTGCTTGGTCTAATGAAAAGATTATCTGGAAATACCTGAGTAAGTTTACTTCAAGCTGTAGAGAAAAAAGGAATTCCAACCTGTGAGGTGTGCAATATCTATGTTAAGGCTATAATAAAGGGCAGTGTCACATAAAAGAGAAAGACTTGCTTTGGTCTTGCTGAAGAGGCAGAGCTGGGATGATCTGAAGGAGAGTTAAACTGGGATCACAGAAGGACTGGTCGGACTTTAAGTATTCTTTCTTGTGAAATCCCTAAGATTCACTTTTAATAAATGTGACTGGGAAATTTGAGGGTGTAATGGAAGCAGAAGGAAAGTGGGGTCAATATAACAGGTAAGGCCTGCACAGTTATGAAGTTCCTCACAAAAGCACAGCAAAAAAGGGTGTAGTCCCTGAAAGATTTTAGTCAAGACCTGTATTAATTGATACAAGCATCTCAGAGTTATTTCTAGCAATTGAAGTCTGACTAGAATAAGTATTTTGTACATGTTGATTACCATGAATGCAGCTTGCTATAACATTACCTCAAATGGCATGGTGGGGAAATATATTAACATGCATATTACATCATGCATTCTAAGGGCAAATTTTGACGCAAAATTTGAGAAATAGTTTGTTTTGACATATTTAAATCATCACTTTTGCAAATTTGCATTTTATATGTATATAAACTACACTTTCATTTCAGCGAACAGTGCACAGCTTCTCCACATAGATGGAATGATAACGTAACATTCAAATTCAATGTCACAAAACCAAAGCAAATAAATTTAGAAACAGTTAAATCCAACAATACTTACTAAATGATTACACAAGTAAAAATGCTATTGTGGAGGAGGGACCTCTACTTTAAATAAATAGTCAGTGGATGGTCCTCCAGTTAAAGGTCATGATGGGCCCAGCCACTGATGCGCTGTCTTAAAGGGACGGAGAGTACAACTGAACATAAACACACATAAAAATAAACATAATATTTACCTAATAAATAATTAATAAATCACATAATATTTAGAACATAACAAATAAGATAAATATTTTGATATCGGAATTATATTCTAACATAATATACAATAATCAACAAAAAAAGTAAAGAAAACTATATGAGCCAGGAACAAAACCCTGGCTAAACCATGGCCGGTAAATGATTGCAAAGGGGTAAATTATCAGATGTCACAATTCAAAATTAAAGAAAGATTCTTAGTCAAAATCTGCAACATTTATCAAAGCTAGACTAACAAAATGGGGCCTAAAAATGATTCTTTTGTAAAATTAAATGCAAAGCATGTACCGATTTTTCATGATGCTAGCATAATGAGCACACTATGCTGCCATCTTAAATATGGTCACACAATAATGTCACATTTACTGATGCAGTGACTGCAAACAACAAGGGTCTGGTTACTAACTATCAAACAAAAGGTATCATAAAATGGCATTGGATGAAATTAATAAAAATAAACAAGCAATTGAAAGATTGAACACAAAACAACAATGGAAATAATGTTCAAAAAGTACATTAGGCATGTCCAAAATTCAAATGATGACATTCTCATTGAAAGAATCTATCTCCAAGCAATACAAATATTTTCTTTAGAAATCTTCTTTAGAATATCGCTGAAAACCTTTATTGATTACTGCAAGCTTATATTTGAATTTCTTTGTGTTCATTTTAAGTTTAAATCATGATGTAGAGCAATCCAAAATTGATTTTATAAACAAACATAGATCATTGCATTTCCTCTGTTGAAATGTGAAGCTTCCTTACCCTACCAAAAATTATACTTAGAAATGGAAGCTATTCAATCAACAGTTACTAAAGAGAAACATCATTTACTCCTACAACAAGGAGGAACCTATTTTGCAGACCACGGTTGAGGTTGTAAGAGCTTCATTATAAGAGGTTGCTTCATCTAACCAGCCTTGTAGAAGATGGAATTAATCACCTATCCACCATATCTGAGTCCTGTGATCAAAGGATAATAATAACATCTGGAACAAAACAGATAAACACTAAAATTAAGATATGAGCAGAAGCCCAAAATTTAATTGAACAAGAAACTAATTTTCATCTAAACAGATACAAGTAATAGTATAAGATATAATTTATACAAATAACTTCATCTACCAAAGATATTGATACCTGTGCTTTCTGGGGAACACATGGAGGTAAGGGAAGCAATGGGTACTCAGTAAATGGTCAGTAGGTGCATTCCAAGCAGCAGGAGAAACTGAATTACATGAGTAATAGGAAACAGGAAAGAAAAGGTATGTTTAACTGACCAAAATAACAAAGAAAATGTTAAGAATTGCTGAAACTGAAAAGGCCAATCACATGGAAAAATCCCTAAAAATAAGAAAAGTGAAATCAGATGCCTTAGGCCCAGTCCTTTTCTCTTTTCAGAAGGAGGCCAGAAGTAAAATAAACCTAGCATGGATTCTCAGAAAAGATTAACTTAACCCAAGAGGTTTAAAGATGAGGTTAAAAAACATCTAGGCATGTCAATGCAATATGATAGAAAAGACACCAAGATGTGAAATGTGTTAGTTTGTTGTATTATGGATAAGCAGACTAGTCCATGCATAAGAAATATGATGTGCATCAGGTACCCAACAGGGGGAATAAATAGCCAAATAGGCGCTCATCTGAAAGTGCTAAGCCCCACTATAACTAAGAACTGGAAGTAGTACCACCTGAATGTCTACGTAATGTTTAAAGGTTTAAAAAATTAATACGGTGTTTTATTTCTTGGTTTTCAACGTGGAACGTAGTGATCAATATACAAATTGATGACTTGTGTTTAATGTCCAGTATGACAGACAGACAGACAGACAGACAGACAGACAGACAGACAGACAGACAGACAGACAGACAGATAGATAGATAGATAGATAGATAGATAGATAGATAGATAGATAGATAGATAGATAGATAGATACTTTATTTGTCCCAAGAAGACAAAGAAAGCTTTATTCAGTGTGACATGTTTTTTGTGTTTGATGTGTAAACACAAAGGATAAACTGAAGAATAAAATTTGTCCACATTTTTTTTTAGATTCATTTCAAGCAACTGCAATCCATTAATATTAAAGAGGAATATGTTTTTGTGTGTTTTATACATGTCAAACATGCATAAAAACAAATTTATTTTTTAAGTAATGCTTTCATGAAAGTGATTTAAAAGTCCCATTATTAGATTGCATATTTGAGGAAGCATAGAGTAAGTTACATGATGTACTCATGATCAGGCAATTTGTCATTCCTCCTCTGTTTCTAATTAAACTTGAATTGGTAACTATTCATATACAATATATATGTTGCCTAAATATACAGTATCAAAATAATGATTGAATCACAGGAAAAATTAAGTGACCAAAATTTAAAGGACTTACCCTACAGCATATACAGTATATACGGCCTATGCTATACAGCAAGTAAAAGAACAGAAATAGATTATAACAAAACTAGTACAGTGAAATGCCTGTTTAGTAAAATGGTTAGTCTGTATGTTAGTCTGTTTCGATCACGTTGTGTATTTAGGAACCTCTGTTCACAAAATGTGTGAGACCTTACACCCATCTTTCTATGTGCTTCACTTTGCATTTGTTTATGGGACATTGCAGTCCTCTTGTAGGCTCAGGATGACATTACACTTGTTCACTGGGGTTTTGTTGTTTTGAATAAATAGATAAACAAGATAAGTGCCAGAGCTATGGGATTACATTGTCTGAAAAATAGTTCTTCATTATTTTTCATTACTGGAGATGGATTTATTTGTTCTAGTCATAAAGAGGTTTTCAGTCAAGAGCCAAGAAGAAGCAAGCATTGTAAGAGAATTATAATAAGACTGGAGATATCCATCCAATATGGTCTGACTGGTATACCTTTTAAGGTATGAAAATGTGCTTTTGGTGTTCAGTATCAGATATCCTAGTTAGTGGAGTGACCCTTGAGAACATGCAATCTTCAATCTGACATGCTGTATTCTTTTACTGGGCTGGTATTACATTTTTTACTGGGTCCATACAGCAATATTATGACCAGGTGAATTGCTGTTTTCTGTCTTAGATGACGTGGTCTAAATGACAAAAAGTGTACCCTTAATATTTTTTAGAGGTGATGTTCTGGGCAAAGCTGCTATTTAATATTTTTGATGGTCTCTTCCCTTGTTGTTACTAGAAGTCATAGTTTAATGAAGATATACATTTAAAGAACGTAGTTCTTAGTAAAGATGAGTTTAACTGGTTTTGACCATAAACCCTTATGTTCAGAGATATCAGCCATACAAGCTGACTTATTGAAGGAGCTCCATGTATTGTTAGAAAGAGTTAAGAATCATCAGAAAGCTCTAAGAATGAAATCAGTTCATGGTGACTCCAGCACAGTCAATTTATTTTTTTTATAAATAAATTACAAGCATAAATAATGTAGCAAAACACTTATGAGTGGTAATGCTAAATGAAATAAAATTTAGATTGCTGTTGCAGCTATTTTTAAATTACATTATCTAATCATAATATTAGTAAACAAAGAAAAATCACTACTTAAATCTAAAAGATCATTTTTTCATGTTTTTCAAATAAGGATTTCTGGGCAATGTGTATGTTATATAATAAACCTTTAATAGCAGAATTTCAAAAAACTTAATTTTATTGCTTGCTTTATTAAAATTTGATTTGTTGTACATTTCAGTGTGTACCTTATGTATAACTTTGAAAATAAATTCTGTACATTCTTCTACCTTGTGACCCTTAAAAACAGGAATCAAAAAGTATACTTTAAAGGGTGGCTAGATAAGGACCTGAAGTACAGGCCACACGAGTAGTGTTGGAGAAGGACAGGGCCTTTCAAATACCTAATGTGTATTATGGTGGACAGGGTGCCAGGGGCTAGGATTGGTTGACCCTTTAAATGAGAGCTGGGGTTCAGGACTGTAAGAACAACTGCAGCCATTAGAAGCCCAAGGAGTTCCACAGGGCAATTCAGACCTGAAAATGTTTCCTTGGAATGTCCCTAGTGGTAGTTCTTGGCCAAGTCTTAAAAGATTCTTCTGCCAGTCAACTAGAGAAGATGTGTGACTACTGGGTGGAAGTGAGGCCAGACAATGAAAAGAAAGCTACTGAAGGTAAGTGACAGGAAGGTGGAAAATGTTTACTACACCCAAGCAGACATTCAAGACCTGTTGAGGGTATTGTTCTCTGTTTGTTTATCTGGCACTTTGTGCTTCATTTTGTTAAACCCCCTTCATTTCATTCCTTTTTATCCTCCACTCTTATTATTAACTTTGGCTTTATCTGCATTTTTTATTTATTTGAGGGCAGCTGAAGAGTGCCCCTGGCTCCATAATATTTTTGCATTTAATTTAGTTTAGAACGTGCTTGGGGAGCATCAGAGTAGTAAACTGGCTGGTGTTTCCATTTCACAGCTCCAAGAAGCTGACTTTGAAAACCAGCTTGGTGGCCCTATGTATGAACTTTGCAGATTCTCCAAAGACATGCATGTTAAGAAAACTGGTCACTCTAAATTGTTTGCATGAAGCATCTAAAATTAGTTTCTTGCCTTCCAGATTCTGCTAGGATCTCCTGTATCCTGTGACCATAAACTGGATTAAGTTTATTGACAAGGAATACATTAAAAAATGTGCTTTTAATACAATTATTTGTGTGTAAGCAATATTCTTAATGTATATTAACAAGATGATTTAGTGTTTTGAAAGATTTTATTCTCTGTGCTTGTCCTTTTGTGAATGATGAAGGAAATAATTTTGTGTACCTTTTTGTGAAGTTTATGATGTCAAAGACTAATTTAGAGCTGATTGTTTGAACAACATATCAAGTTGCAGACAAGGTTAGGACAGTATGCAGTTTGGGAATCTGAGAGTTGCATCTCGTTTGTTTGTGGACGATGCTGCCCTCTTGGCCCTCCTCAGACTGTGATCTCCACAAACCTGAGGTTATGGTTCTCCTTAGGGAAAAAGTGCCTTGTGCACTTCATACAAGTTTGGGAAATTTACTCTATAAATAAAGTGTGTTACAATCATAATAATAATAATTATTATTATTAAATACTTGTAGGTCTTGCAGAGGTATCAAGAAATCTATTGTGGTGGTGGTTTTAACACTATGGTGATCAAGTGGAAGCCAAGTCCTCAAATAAAGCTTTGAATTTACTAGTCAGTCTATTGTAGTGACCATCTATGTTGGGTAGAATGCCCAGTGGAGGCTGAGCAGTCTGTTGGCCTTGGAACCCCTGAAGATTTTTTTTTTTCTGTTCTCCTGACCACCCGATCTTAAGTTTTTCTTTGTTATATGCTGTAGAATATTATTGCCTAATCTTGTTTGTTTATGTTTTATATATTAACTTCCTTTTTATTTCATCTTCAAAAAGCACTTTGAGCTACATTGTTTGTATGAAAATGTGCTATATAAATGTTGTTGTTGTTGCTGTTGACGGTGTCAAACACGTGCAGTTGGGAGACAGTTTACGGGCCCAAATAGATGCAGTTACCTGCCAAACCAGGGCTTGGCGCTGCCCTCTAACTCTTTCTACTCTCTCCCTGAAGAGCAACTGAAGAATCTACACAATAACGACATCACTTCTGGTTCCAGCCCTCAAGAACTCACCTCCTCCTGACATCACTTCCGGTTCCAGAATGCCTTTCACCCATGACATCACTTCCTGCAGCCAGCTATATATACCGCCTCTATTTTCTTTTTGTCAGTTCTGTTTTGAACTCTGTCTGTGAAGATGTCCTTTTTCTTGTTCTACATTATACAGGGGATCCCCCAAACCTTTGATGGTGTTTGTGTCCTTATTTTACAATGCCATCCATTCATCCATCCATTTTCCAACCCGCTGAATCTGAACACAGGGTCATGGGGTTCTGCTGGAGCCAATCCCAGCCAACACAGGGCACAAGGCAGGGAACCAATCCTGGGCAGGGTGCCACCCCACCACAGGACACACACAAACACACCCACACACCAAGCACACACTAGGGCCAATTTAGAATCACCAATCCACCTAACCTGCATGTCTTTGGACTGTGGGAGGAAACCGGAGCGCCCGGAGGAAACCCACACAGACACGGGGAGAACATGCAAACTCCACGCAGGAAGGACCCGGGAAGCAAACCCAGGTCCCCAGATCTCCCAACTGCGAGGCAGCAGCGCTACCCACTGCGCCACTGTGCCGCCCTATTTTACAATGGAAAGAGTGAAATCACATTTGCTTATGGTGAAAAATACAATCTTGTACAGAGTGGCTAGTCTTGTGATCCAAGAAAGCAGTACTGAATGAACTTGTAAAAAAAATTCTCCTTGTATGGTTTGAAAGGTGCAAGTTACAGCTGCTTAGGCATTTAATCAGAATGCCCCCAGGACAAAGGTAGCACCAGAGAAGGCCCACTACAAAGACACCTGGAATACACAAAGGTCACACTTGGCAGATATCATTTTCATTCTCAGATGATTCTGCACTAATGAAGTATACTGACAAGGGAGTGAGACAAGATATAGAGAACTGTGTTTCTTGGTCTAAAGAGAATTGTTTGCAACTCAGCATCGGCAAAACCAAAGAACTGGTTATTGACTTTCATGCACCAAAGAACCTCTAAGCCTGATCACTAATTCAGGGAGTGGTTGTTGAAGTAATTGGAGTACACATCAATGACAGGCTGGACTGAATGAGTAATATAGGGCAACTGTATAAGAAATGACAGAGCAGAGCTTAGGATAAAAAAAATAGTCAGTGTGATTTTCTACACTATGGTGTGCTGGACCTGTAACTTCAGAAGAAGTCAATCGAATCAGCAAGCTGATTAAGAAGGAAGACTCTGTTATAGGATGCACGCTCTACTGATTGGAGAAAGTGAAAATGAAGCCAAAACTGACAGCCATTGCATGTCCTCTTTCTGACACACTATGATTGAGTACTTTCAGCCAATAAATTATTCAACAGAAGTATTTCAAGAAACCCTACCCTGCGGCAATAAATCTTTATAGTGCCTCATTGCCACTGTTTTTTTATGTTTAAGTCAAACTTTTTTTTTTTTAACACCTGTATTTCAGAGGGATTTTACCGTTCTTGTTGTTTGTTATAATATTTATTGAGTTTCTGTAAAAATCTACATTTTTTCCCCTTGGTACTATCTATCTATCTATCTATCTATCTATCTATCTATCTATCTATCTATCTATCTATCTATCTATCTATCTATCTATCTATCTATCTATCTATCTATCTATCTATCTATCTATCTATCTATCTATCCAATTTCAGACTGACATGAAAGTGCATGTTTCTCAACCCATACTGTAATCTACTTAACATTACATTTCAAACTTTCATTGTTCTTGATGTGAAGACCTGTAGAAGGATGTGAAGTGTTACCCAGCTGACAAGGGTTACCACTGGCGGTGGTAACACTAATTTGGCATCTGACCAAGAGATATTTGACTAGACTATGTCTGGAGTTTATTCATGTATCAAGGCTGGTTGACAGAAAAAAAATACTCCTTACAATGGCCAGCATCTAAGCATAACTGTAACACATGTCATCTAAACCAGTGCTAATCAATGCACTGGAAGTGATCTAAGTGTTGCATGCCATTGCTCTCCACTTGTCATGACCACTCATTCATTCACTGTGGCTTTTCTGTTTTTGTCACTTGCTCTGTATTAAGGTCAGCAGTAGTCACAACTTAGATACCTCATTCATGATAATTCTTAGATGTTTATGACAAGTCTTGTTGATGTCAATCTCATATCTTCTCTTTGGCCACCCTCTGCTATATCATTAATTCTGTGCACCACAAACTCTTCCTGCCCTCAGTGGAGCTTTTCTTTATTATTCCAGGCAGTTACTTTCTCCCACACCAGAGATGTTAACCTCTTTTAGTTTATCTGATGTTTTTTTCCCGTTATTTGTTAACACATTGATTTCTTTCTCAACTATTGCATTCTCCGCTACTTTTCTAATTTGTATGCTCTCATAATAACTCTCAGTCCATTCCTGTCATTTTTTGTTTGTTGAGAGGTCCTACAGTATATCAACATTGTTCTCTTTAACTAGATCCTGACTACTTAGCTTGGTCTCTGGAGGGCTTCAGTAGCTGTTGAGTCTTATTGTAAACTGCCTCTTAATCAGAAGCTTATCTTATATATTTTTGAGTTCATTGTTCATTTAAATTTTTTATTTTAAAGACTCGAAAGATTCTGAATGATCTCATATTTCATGGCTACTTAATTTGGTTCTTATAAAGCTATAGTAGATCACTGCAACAAAAGTCTCAATCGGATGCTAATTGTTTTTCTGACATGCCAGCATTTTTCAATACTCAGTTAGAACATTAGAACCACTGTGTCAAAAACAGGTCATTCAGCCCAATCGACTTGTCCATCCTAATTGACTTGTCCATCCTATTCAACTGACTTGTAACAATGCCTAATGAGTGACAATGGATAAAAAGGTTCTCATAAAATGTTGTTACCCTTTGGAGTATTAGATTTCACAAAATTAATTCAAAATTTTACAACTACCTAGATTAAGGGTATAACAGACGCATCAAGGAGCAAAAAGAAAGTCATTTGAGGTTAAATTCGTCAGCAGGACTAACAGTAATATAAACATAAACCACAAACTATGAGATTACTGAAAATCCTCACTCTGTGCTCAGAAACATCCATCCATCCATTTTCCAACCCGCTGAATCCAAACACAGGGTCACGGGGGTCTGCTGGAGCCAATCCCAGCCAACACAGGGCACAAGGCAGGGACCAATCCCGGGCAGGGTGCCAACCCACCGCAGGACACACACAAACACACCCACACACCAAGCACACACTAGGGCCAATTTAGAATTACCAATCCACCTAACCAGCATGTCTTTGGACTGTGGGAGGAAACCGGAGCGCCCGGAGGAGCTCAGAAACATTCAAAGAAGAAATCTACTAAAAATGTTAAAATAAATACAGTAAGTAGATTAGACCCTTTCTAATGGACTGGTGACAACAAAACACATGCACTGTCAGCAGCCCTCTGTGGCTGACTGGAATAGCTGGATCCAGGATTGCCAGTTCAATAATAGTACTATCATTCTGGCTTGAAATGTTATGTCTGCAAGTTTGCCTCTCATTAATATTCAGTACAGTAGCAGTTTGATGACAATTAAGCATGTAGTTATCCAGTCCAAAATTTTTACTAAAATTGCGTTGAGCATTAACTTAGCATGCATTTAAAATGTTGTGCTATGAGAAAAGGATGCTGTATGTCTCTTTTAAAACTGAATAAAACTCAGCTTCTAGAAAACGTTTTGAAACTGTTAACATTACAGTTCAGATATTTGACTAGAGCTCAGAGATGGAGAGAAAGACCACTCATGGCAATCCAGTGTGGATAAGCAGGAGCCAACATGAAACAGTATTCATTTATACTGCAAAGAGAATCCCAGACACATTTTTGAATTCAGTATAGGAGCTAGTATGTATATTAAACCCAGGATGGCAGAACACATGTGACTCAACCTGAACAGACAGAATTTAACTCTGTATCGGTACCAGACGTCTTAGGGTACAGTCACACATAAATATTTTTCTGTCACTTTAATACTGGATCACAATGCTTCTAAACCACTTGTAAAATTATCTGTCATTATTTTCAATGACATTTTTCACATCCAAGCACGTTAGCAGGTAGTGGTTTAATAAACTCCAGTCAGCAACAGTTTTCATGTGGTTCCAGTCAAGTGCTTGTTCCATTGAAATGAATAGTAATGCTTGTAAAATGGTGGAAAAAACGACCGTTTTCCGAATGCTTTTGCATGCTGGTTTCAAGTCAATGACTTACTAAAGAGTGAAGTAAGAAAAGATGACATCCCAGGAACTTGCATCTTAATCAGCAATGCCAGCTCTAATATCAATGTTCTGACAGGTTCCTTTTAAAAATATCAAAACTCTTTAGAACACATAGAATTCTCCTGTCATGCATCTCAGTAAAATATATATATATATATATTCATGGAGACCATTCAAGAGAGAGTAAGAGAGAGAGATGAATCTTTGTATATGTTTAATACATTCTGCATAAATTAAACATATAATGTCACCTATCGAATTAAACTTAAAAGTAATTTTGATCACACTTTGTTCATTAACTTGTAGAAGCAATATTGGATCCTTGCAAAAAGCAAATAACAGACTTAATAAACTTCATGAGATGTTTGATTCCATTTTTGCCTCAAATTAAAAGAATTCAAAGGCGTCATCTTGATAGCTGCCGAACTGCACAGGTTCAAGGCTAAAAGCTTTCTGCGTGACACAAGAACCCCAGCCCAGGAAAGAACTATTTGTGTTAGACAATCGGTCGCTTATAAAGATTTTTATTTCCATGAGATATGAGACTTGTGCGTGACCACATTTTATGGAGCATTTCTCTGACTTCTGTCTGAAAGTGTGTTTCCTCTGTAAGTGAACCATCTCTAGAGAGTAAGATTGCAACCCAATATTATAAGGATAATCTTATCTTTACATGATTCTATACAACCCAAAGTAGAAACTGTGATATCAACCTTGTATTATTTAACATTAAAAAATCTAAACTGAAACGAAAAATAATATAAAAACACAATCACATATCACTGCACTTACATGCTTATCAACATCTGTTTGTAAATCCTAGATTTTTTCAGGATGCTACCCGAGTTCTTCATAGAGAACTCAGAATTGTCCTCTGAAACTCCCTTTTCTGCAGAATAGGATGAACACAATATTTGCATTCACGACTTTGATGACATCTTCTTTTCAGTACTGTGATTAACATAATTGAAAGCACTGCAATCAGTGACCAGGTTTAGGACACACAACAATCACCATACAACACTAGAACATCTCACAACCCACGAAACAGTTAACAGGAAACATATTTTCCCTGCAAGACGCTTCTTTGAAAACCCTTGTAAAATGCAGGAAAACAGTTGAAATGCACCTGAAAAATACCAAAAGCCACCTTAAAAACACTTCCAAAACACTATTAAAAGACTTGAAAAATGCCAAACTAATACTGGAAATTGACATAGCTCAAGCATGAATAGGCCCATAGAAGAACAGTAGCATCTCAGAATGATTTTTACAACTTCCTAATCCACAGCGAAGATATCTTCCTGCAAACAAGTGGATAATTCATAAGTATATATAGTAGTATAGTGTACAGTATATAGTAATATAGTCATAAAATAGATGTTTTTAAACAATATCTAGTACTCAGAGGTACACTGTTATGTACACTTGAAAAAAAGTAGAAGAATCGATCAGGAGATCAATAAAATATAAAAGAGCAGGGAAAAACTGGTTAACAGTGAGACTGACATTGCCCATAAATGGGAGGGCAAACTATCTAGTGATTACCCAAATGTAGTTACAAAATTAGTAGTCAAGACTAACTAAAAAATCATTTCCTAACAAAAATCAAATTCTGAAGCATGCAAAGTTGCTTTTCAGATTTATCCAAATGCTTCGATACTGTGAAAACCATACTGACATCTTAAATACTGATCACATGATGGCATCAAATAACTCACTCACCCTTTAATAACAACACCTCCAATTAAGATAATTCTGAATTTATTATGCTTTAAATGTAACTGCATCCATTCATACCATTGCATTTACTTAGAATGCAGTATTTATCAACATAACCAAATAATGTTTCCTTTATTATATCATTAAATAATGGCTGAGTGAAAAATAAATTTATCAAGTGCAAAAAGTTCAAAAAATATAACCACCTCCTTATTTGGAGAGTTTAAACTTTAGTTTGGCTTATTCTACATGAAGCACAGCCATTATTGTTGACACAGATTAAACTTATATGTGGTAAAATTAAAATTCATATTATGCTGTTATAGATCTGCTTTCTTCTGCTTAGAAATATTACAAAATTAAGGCTGTTTCTTAATATACATGATATAGAAAACCCAGCTAGTTCATCAAAGTAAATCAAGCAGTATTGTTCACTGTGGTGGTTTATTATTACAGATAATTAAAATACTTCAGCAAAGATCATAATTAACAGAATTATTTCTAGTTAACACCATTTCTTAAATGTATACATTAGTTTCAAGTGCATACCTGAACTATGCAGACATCTCCCCAAACTCAGCCTCTGATTCCAGATTCAATGCTGCAATGTGCCCGATGACTTGTAAAACTCAATCTGGGTCACTTCCAGGTTAAGCCCTAAAAAGCACTTCTGTAGTCCGGTGCATCTACAGCAGTAAATAATATTGGGCACCAGTCTCCCTGTATTCCCGAACATCATCAAAAGGTAAGTGTTGGTAAGCCATGTCACTAGGTAAGTAATGTAATCTTCAGGTTGTATATATGTTTGTGTTGATTACACTAACCCTGAGTTCTACATGCAAGGAATCAAGAGGAGAAATACTGGTCTCCACATAGTCCTCATTGACCTCATCCTGACTCTGGATATTACTCCTGCTAACACAGTATGCAGCTCCATAGTGAAACCCTTGCTGGTCCTGTCTCCCTGCCATGTCAGAAGTGCTGATCTGGTGTTTTCCCTCTTATAGAAGTTTTTCTTACTACAATCTCATGACCCTGTTCCATTTTTGAGGTCCTTTTGCCCCATCAACCAACTTCAATCCAAACAATGGTCCTAATATTATCATGTGGATCATAAACAACCTTTTTTTTTGAAAAAAAAAAGACTATTTAGAAAATGCTTGGTAGAACAAGCTGGACGTCTCAAGAAACAGATTTGCTTATGAGTGGCAGAAACTTTGTTATGGTGTGAGCAGGAAAATAGTCAAAGACAGTGATGCACTTACAGTTTTTATTGTGCAAACCATTTTTGTTCTATTTATAATGTTTCTGTGCTTGTCTACATTGTAGTCAACCACCCTCTCAGAATTCTTTAGTCTGGTCCTCACAAACTTGAATCATAGAGCAGCAATCCATGCACTTGCTAGGCAACATTCTATGCATTTTCATTTTACTTAAATTGAAATGTTGATGCCAAATTTCAGGTTCTAGACAAGAAAAGCTTGAACGAGAGAAGAGAGAGCAATGGTTGATAATTCAATTTTTCTCAAGGAAAGGTCATTTTATTAGCAATTGTCCAATCTCCATAAGTGGTGCAAATAAACTGGTTTACAGGGTCATTTAATTTACCCCATCAACCAAAAGATCAAAAAAGTCTTATTAGAAGCCAGTTCAAAATTAATTTTGCTCAAACTAATTCTAAACGATTTAATTTCTGCTAAACAAAATGTATAATAAACAGTTATAGATCTTGACAATGCAACATTTAGTATATTCGGTTGCATTATTTGGGAGACACAAACACAGCTGAGCTGAGTCACAGTGCCTCCATTTATTTAAAAGAGATCATCTTCTGGCCTTAATGAGCAAACATCAGCTTAACTGGAGGAAATAAAATAACGAATGCATTTAGCTTGTTTAAGCAGTCATGAGTGATTTTGTCTGGGCTTCATATATGCATTAGCGGAAATAATGCACATATTTCTTTTTGATCATGTCACTAATTACATATAAAAAAAATGTTTTCAAGCACCCCTCTTTAACTGAAGTCTACAGTATCCACATGACATTGTCATAAGTGCTTCATGCTTTGCAGACTTGCAATGAATAAAAAAGCTAAAAATATGAATAATGCAGTAAAGCACAGTGGAACGCATGTGGCCAGTTAGGATTGTGGTTGATTTTGTACTTTGCTATCCTAACATGGACTTGCTCACCCATCCACCAACACTAGAATGAATACACTACAGCTATGCAGATGCTTCCCTGTTATAGAGTGCACATGTGTGGGATTTTGATGGCTCTTATATTTAAATAACAGTATCAAAATTATTTTTTTCTGCTGTCTTTTGTTTTTGATGTTGCCATCCTTGACATAATAATGTATAAAAGAAGTATGTACAAACAAGTACACTTAGAATCATTAATGTAAGTTCAAATATATTCCAATATTTAACTTTTTTATTTGAATATTCAAAACTTATTGTTTGGCTAATTTGAAAACAGTAGTAAGTATGGAACTCAGAGCAATCCCAGCCTGAATAGGTAAAGTTATAAAAAGCTTTGTTTGGTTTTCCAGCTGGGGGGGTGAGTATATGGTATACAAGGTTTGTTTGGTCTGGGTGGGGAGTCCAATATGATATCCTTTCATGGAGCCAAAAACCTCTAGCGATGCCCCCTGCTCCCGACCATGATGTTAGAGAAATAACAATTAAAAACAGTAATGCTACGGTTTAGCCAGAGTTTTATTCCTGGCTCATGTAAAAAATGACATCTCAAATAAAAATAATATATTGTTAAATATTATTTTGTATGAGGTGGCATAGTGGCACATTGGTTGCACTCCTGCCTCTCAGTAAGAAGATCGGTATTTGTATCCCAGGTACTCCTTGCATGGAGTCTGAATGTTCTCCCCATGCGCGCATGTTTTCCTCCGGGTTCTCTGGATTCCTGCCGCAGTTCAAAAGAATGCAGTATATGTAAACCAGTCCTAATGTGTGTGCGTGTGTGTGTGTGTGTGGGTGCGTGTGTGTGTGTGTGTGTTTGGAGTATGCATGCTGTAATGGACTAGTGTCCCATCCCTGTGTTGTTCCTGCCCTGTACCCAATGATTTCTGGGTTATGCTCCAACTGTCATGTGAACCTTCCCTGAATGCATGGGTTAAAAAGATGGATGGACTATTTTGATTGTTTTTAATTATATTTTTTGTCCTTCTGTTTTGAATACTGTCTTCCCTCATTATTTATGATTTACTTATTATGTGTATTTCTAGTTTAGTATTTTCAGTTATATACTTTGTGTTTTGTGGATGGAACCCTTGGAGGCAGAGCCACCATTTTTATGTCAGATGGAGCTCCACCCTCTGCCTATATATTGTGCCAATGTCAACTTAGAATGCATTGAGGATTGTTGGCAATCTTGTTTTGAGAGTATTCTGATTTTTTGTTTTTTCTTTTTTTCAGTCTTTTGTGGCCTTGAGGGATTAGATTTTTGGTTCTCAGGCTGGTTATGTTTGCACTAGGTTGCCTTTTTAGGCACAGCCTTTTGCTAATTTTGTGCATTTGTTTAGTTTATTTTATATAGCTTTCTTTGTATTAAAATTTCTAAAGCCCTTTGTTGAATCATTTTTGTTTTCTCTCCCCCTTTTCTAATTTTACCTAAGGATTGTTTTGAGCATGGGTTTTCCCGTATAAAAGATGCCTGGGGCTAGATTTGGGAGGTAAAGCCTCTTTTATTAATTTTCTGAGATTAAAGCCTACAGATAGGCTTCCATTTCAGAGGTGTAGGCCTTATTTTGTATTTAGCAAATTTTTAGTCTAAAACATCATAACTTATAACAAATGGGAATCAACATTAATAACACAAACAAAAAAAAACAACAAAATGAATTAATGAAATATATATATATATATATATATATATATATATATATATATATATATATATATATATATATATATATATATATTGTGAAGCCTAACACACCAGACACAGCGGCACAAGTCCCAGCACTACACAGGATTTACTGTACTTACAGCTCTCAGGGTAAAACACTACATAGCTCCTTTCTCTCCTTGTCTCTTCTATCTCCTTCCTCCCTCAAGCTTCATCCTCCACTATCCCGACTCTGGCTCAAGAATGGTGGGGACTGGCCCCTTTTCATAGGACACCCGGAAGGGCTCTAGCTGCACTTCTGGGTGTGATGGCAGCCCAGCAGAAGAGGGATCAGCCATTCTCCATACACTCCCTGGCGATGGCCACAGGCCCCAGCTTCCCTGCTCTGTGGCACTGTAGCAAGCCAGGGGGGCTGCCCTCTGTTATCCCGGGGGAGGTATTGACCCGTGCAAGCTCCTTCCCCCGGTCTTTCCCTTACGGAGGTGTCCTGTTACAATATATATATATGCACATATACACAGCTTTCTGAGCTTGCAAATGGGAAATGTGCTTAACGAAAATTTAATTGTAATTGTAATGGTCTGACAAACTTAAACTAGTCCAATATGCGTCCGTGCAAATATGAGTAAAATGTTCTTTCGTATAATTTATAAAATGATTGCTATTTCCAGACATGTTTCTGTGGAGGTTATTTATTTCTTCTGTTTAGTGAGGCAGAAACATCTAATCTTGGACCTGGTTTCTTTTAATTCTTTTTTTTTTTTTGTTGACTTTGAGGTACCAAAGATAGACCGTGTAAGCCTATTTACAGCCTTTAGTCTGCTTTCACTGCAGCATTCATAATTAATGGTCACTTTAGCGGTGAGCAAAAGTTCATACTTAATCCATAATAATTAAGTCAGCTTTCACTAAAGCTTAACATTTAAATTAAGTAAAAGGTGTATGGAATGGAACTATATACTCAGTACAGTAATGTACTTTGAACACACATTATGGTCAACAGCATAATAAACTGTTTAATGGTCTACATGTTTATTAGTAATGGCAAAAAAAACATAAACCAGTTGTTTAAAAGGTAGGATGAATGCTAGAACACATTCATGATGCCATTATTGATTTTGGTTATGGCTATATAGGTTCTTATATAAATGATGCAGAACATTTTACTTTGTGTAATTGTTGAAAATAACATTCATTTTTTGAGTTTAGGATAGTTGCCTCAAGACTATAAATTTCCATAACTATGAGCTAGCACCAGAGAATCAAAATGGAAATGGCTTAACTAATAAAACTAAAGAGAAGAAATTAAAGATTTAATTTAGTAAACTCTGAAGACTTTAAAAGTCATATCTTCATATGTATGTTTTATGACATGATGTATCTTCTGTTAAGTATAGGAATACTAGCAAAATACCTGTGCTTTGCAGCGGAGAAGTAGTGTGTTAAAGAAGTTACGAAAAAGAAGATGAAACATTATAACGTAACATGATTGTCAATGTAATTGTCGTAGGCTTATTTTAGTATTGAGAGTGAATTTGATGATTGTAAAGAGTTTAATTTATGATTGTAAATGTTGTGTATGAGAAATGCACATTTTTAGGCAGGGAGCCAACCACGTGGTAGGTGCGCGAACAGCGAGTGTGCAGAAAAAGGAAGGGGGACCGGGGGCGGCCCTTGTGTGTCTCTGCTGTGAAATAAATCGTCTGTTAACGGAAATAAGGAATGAAACCGCCAAAAGGAGAGGTCAGTTCCGAAAGTTCCTTACGGCATAATGGTGAGAACCGCCAAAAAGAAGACGTTATTTTCGAAAGTTTGTTACGGGGCACGGCGCGGAATGAAACATACTTAATGTTTGTAAGTACAGTGTAAAGGATGAGAATGGGAAATTTGAGCTTCCTACGTATGTTGGAAGTTGCAGAAATAGTGAGGAGGGGTTTCCCCTATCTATATATACAGTTTAGGGGATACACCTGTTTTCCCCCCCTTGGGTGTTGCAATAGGACATGAAACATACCTAACTTTTGTAAGTACATTGCAAGGAAAGAGCATACGAAATTTCAGCTTCCCACCTATAGGCCTATGGAAAGTGGGAGAATTAGTGATGAGTCAGTGAGGGCTTTGCCTTTTATACTGTATGTATAGATTACCAATGTTTGTTGAACTTCATAGATTATTTTTCACAAGTATCTAATATAACTATCAATTTTGTTCTCTTAGTACCAAAATAATAGATAATTTGGACATGAGCATCAGTAGGCTTTGCACCCTAGGAACCAGTTACCAGAAATATTCTATAACATTTCAGTAATTATTTAACGCTCTGATGCTGATCTTTCTGATCATAAAATAGGTCATTATGATATCATCTGATGAGAAAATTCATAATTACTTGCAGAATTACAGTATTTGAGTGTCTCTCTTTTGCCTTGCTGCATACTACGGAGGGAGCTACAAGGGGTGCCTGAAACTTTGTTCCAGGTAAGGTATGCATTGACATGTCTTTTGAAAAAAGTGAAAGTAAAATTGAAATAAAAATACAGGGAAGCAGTTGGCTACAACTCCTAGCTCTGTTATAAAATAAAGTAAATCCATCCATTTTACAAACCCAGCTAGTTGTATGCTCATGGGGACTTTGCATTCAAAAACAACAACCTCACTTGACATGACAGTATTACAGACCTTAGCCGAGATATTAGATTTATATCCAGTTCAGATCAAATTAACATTTAAAGTATGAACAAACATGATACAAATACAAATCTTTAAACAACAAAAAAAAACAAACATTGAAAAAAAAAATCACTTTACGGTATTTTCCCTGTGATCGACTGGCACCCTTTCCAAGGTTTGTTCTAGAATTGTGCCCTATGCTAGCTGAGATAGGATCCAGCACCCCACTGCGACCCTGTTTAGTACTTAAGCCGGTTAGAAAATGACTGACTGGCTGACCTTGCAGTAGTTATAAAAACATATTTATTTGCAGTAAGTTCTTTCAATACTTGGGTGATCCACTTCGGTGATTCATTTGTACTGTATCTTGATCTTGAGTTTTAGTTAGCTCGGAAGAACCATATGTTCAAACTTTTTAATGGTAACAAGGATGCCATATGTGAAATAAGCAGTCCAAAAGAAAAAGCGCCCTGTGATGCAGAAAGAAAGATTCTGTTTAATTATTGAGCAACTCAAAACCAGAGTTGAGCATTAAGAAAAAATAAAGCAAATGTTAAAAAAAGTTAATTAAGAGAAATAGTATATTTAAAGGTGCTTAGAGGGGTTGTTTTAAATCAGCAAGAGAGATGCAAAAAAAATGACGATCCTGACTTGAAAAGTTAACATGCACGTGTTTACATTTAATATTCCAAGGAGAATCTCACTCTGTGTGATTTCCCACCGGAGGAAATTTAAGAAACATTCATAACTGAATGATGAAACTAGGATAAATCACTATGACTTAGTGTCCAAACAGCAGTCAAACTAACACAAGATATTTAAGGTGCATGCCAGTGCTGACAATATTACAAGCCATAAGCATCATTTTCTGTGATTGTGGGGGGAGGAATCTTGTCCAGTTTTATTAGATGCCTGAAAAGGTCCACATGACTAGGGTTAGTGTGCTAAATAATGCCGTCTGAGGCAAGGAACACTTTTGTTGACCATTCCTGTCATATTATAACTGGACATTGATACACTTAATCAACAAAATACATACTCTATTGGAATACAGTCTTCACAATACAATACTTTCAGAATTTAGTTCATCCTCCTAACAACAGACAAAATAATATATATTTTTTGGGAAAAAAATAAAATATTAGCTTTAAAACAATAAAACACATATAACAGACATTAAAAATAATACACATATATAAATTCTTCACTTCTGTTTGATCTTACCAAAAAAAATTTTATTAAATTTTGTGATTGTGAAATAAAACTGGGAAATTTTATTAATTTTACACACTTCTCCATATTGCCCTGTCCCAACTCAACTTTGCAAACTGAATGGTACCTTCTCTTTTAACTAAAAACATGAGTCGCAAACTTAAGAGACATTTAACAAATATTGTAAGTGATTGACACCCTAATTACATTCCACAAACGAACAAAATTTTACAAAACGACATAATCAATTTACACAATATGATATGTGAAATTCAAGAGAATGAATGTCAATATCATATACTGATCTGTAGCTTCAAAATGCACATGCTTCATTTTGATTTTCAGGGGCACATAGTGCAGCGAGGCTGTGTGAACTATGTTATGTGAAATTTGAAACTTTTTTAAATGAAAATGTGTAAATAATGAACCAGTATGTGTATGTAATTGTTAATGTTCATAATTAATTCTCATTTTTGATATTTTTTTTTGTAATGTTAAAAAAATACTGTTATATTAAAATACACCATTCTTGTCACCTGAGACTATTGTCTTGCCCCAATAGTCCACGTACCGGCTCTGCCCATAACCTTTCAGTACTATGCTGATTTCCATCATTGTTTGTAACAGTTAATCAGGGAAAAGCGGAGAGGAACTCTATCGACCATCCCTGCACAACAAAGCCCTAGCTGACACTATGAAAGTTGTTCTATAAAACTGTAGCTTCAAAGCAATGTTACTCCCAACCAATTTTCTAGTCTTATCCCCATGTGACTACCACTCTTTTACCCCACTATGAAGGGATGACCTGCATGGCACAAGCTATGAAGACATCAAGATAACTGTAGAAGAGTAGTTGTTCAACTAAAGTAAAATGTTTAATTTGAGTGGTACAGGAAAGTGTTGCATGTTGTAAATGATATACCAAATCTATTAGTGCTCATGTGGATTGTGCTGAATAATGACATTTGTTTTGTTTTACTCTATTTTCCTAATAGATCAGAATCAAAATATTTTTATAACTCCTTGTATATAATACATTATATTTAATTTTTTCATTTTTGCTGCTAATTGCCTTAATTTTAATTAAATTGACTCAGGCCCCTTAGTCGTTTCTTTTTCCTTAATTAGCAGCTGAACAATAATGAGACACAAACCAAGCCGCCGCATGACCAGCTCACCTGTGCCCATCACACAATATCTGAAAATAAAGACGTGAAGGTCTCAGTAAGGTTGATCTCTCAGGTCACCAAAACATTTTGACAATGTTCTTAGAAAAAACAGAAAATCAACAGTTTTGGAAAATATCTGCTGTGGCAAAATGAGAGCAGCAACAAGCCATGGAATTAAATAACGAGTTTAATTAACAGCAAGAAACGGCTTCTCATTAAAAAAGTGATTGGAGTGAAATTAGTTGGAGTTTGAAGCCCCAATTTAGCTGGTCAACTGTTGACTTGTTTCACATTTGATTTCTGCTTGGCTGTCATTTATTAAAGAAACGAGTCAATTCAGAGCACTGACTCCTTAAAAGCAGGGCTATTTAAATGAAGGGAAAACAAGTTAATTAGCAGTGAAATCTGCTCGTTGATTAGGAAAATGGTGAGAATGAAAACCTGCAGCCACTGCGGCCCTCCAGGCCTGGAGTTTGACACCCCTATAGTAGGGTATTGTACTTTGTTAGCCATTATGAATGTAGTGAAAAGTCAAGCAAAATGACACCTTTTATTGGCTAAATAAAAAGACTGCAATATGCAAGTGTTCGAGGCAGCTCAGGCTCCTTCTTCAAACAAGATGTAATCACTCAATATTCTGCTATTTTAAATTGTTACAGTTTAAAAACAGTGGAAAAATAATAAGAGAATGAGTTGAAGAAAATAAAACTTTGAAAATTTGTAAGGGAAATAGTGCTTTCAGCCCATGTCTTCTTGGCAATATACAGTATGTAGCAGGAAAGCATGTCTTTTGTCCATCTTGTTATTAATGTATAGTGGTCAGTGTAAGAACAAAACAACAGATGTCGAGAGAGGCTGAAGCAGAAGAGGTGGGTTCAGGTACCTGGAAATAGGAGGTGACTGTTCACTGTGTTGTCAATGGTTGGTCTGTCGATCATCCTTTCTGAAGGAGGAGGAAAAGAAACGATAGTAAGTGACAATGCAAACCCCTGGTGTGGAGTGTAATTACAATCAGCCAAGTTGAAGTTATCCCCTAATTGTACATGTGTGACATCAGTTAATCTGGATGCTTCACTGTTTAAGAGATACATCATGTGGGGTCTGTGGTGGGTTGGCACCCTGCCTGGGATTGGTTCCTGCCTTGTGCCCTGTGTTGGCTGGGATTGGCTCCAGCAGACCCCCGTGACCCTGTGTTCGGATTCAGCGGGTTGGAAAATGGATGGATGGATGGATCATGTGGGGTGGCTTTATATCAGACCTTCTTCTGGTGCTGCTGTGGTGTCACCTACCTGATCATAGCTGGTAGGGCAATTAACATTAATAAATAGAGTTTATATTTTTTAAAGGGAAAAAATTAGTTCTTATCCCATCTAACACATATAAATTCCTACTTCATTCAATAAAAATACAGCCTAAACAGTTTGTAATGTCCTGATGGTTGTAAAAAACATAAAATTGGGAAATAAATTCTTGCTTAGTTGAGGTCGGAGTCCAATTAAGAGAAGAAGTGGGTTGGGACAAAAATCTGAATGTTAAGAACCACTATCTTATATTAGAACTAAAAAAATAATTATTTTTCTTTGTTTGAAAGCGTGCAGCACTTTGTCAGAAAAAGTTATTTTGTAGTAAGTCTCCAAAGCTCCTGCTAACATCTCTGTTTAACTCCTGTCGTTTTAATCAAAATGATGAACCTCTCATTACTAACACGTTCTCTGAGTTGGGTTGGTGCAGAATTTTTCGAGCTGTTAATAGTTAACTCTTTCTACAACATGTATGATCTACTAATTTGAGTGTACTTCGGATTGGAATTATTTTTTATCTTTTGCTTGTACCTACGTGTGCACGTTTGTTGTATCGTAAATTTTCAACTGTAATGCATCATTTTAGAAATAAAATTTTTATTGAAAAAAATTTGATTCTGAATGAATTGCTGTAGTTTGAATTTAAAGCTGGGTGCAAATGTAATTATTTATCTAAAGTTTCTGATTATGCTATTTCTAATATGAGATCAACTCTACACTCTGAAATTAATTCTGTCTGACAAAGTTTGCAGGGTTCATGAATATTATTCTAACAGAGACAAGTTCATTTCAAATTATACAAGGCATGCATGCTCAGACTTGCTTGAGTAAGACATAAAAATATCATACCTCAGAAAACCATACCATTGAGAGTATCCTGATGACTGCACACTGATAAAGTGATTTGCAGCAGATTATTGTTAGTTCAAGCTGTTAAAGCAACACCTAGGTGATAAGACGTGATTACCCCATATAGAGAGTTTTCAGAAAACATGCAATTATAATTTTTTTGATCGGCATACATTTAAATGCATATAGTTTTACATTTTTTAACTGATATGATTTTACTCAGTTTTTAGTGTGCAAAACATAAGAACTAGGGCCACAAATGAGCCATTCCAGAATCAGAAGAGCAGGTCCTGTGGGCTGTTTTTATTTATGAGTCAAAGTAATTCATCACATAGTTCATAACCTCTTCAGGACTTCCTTGATATCTATGTTGCATACAATAACAAGAGTGTACAGGTGCAGTTTGTCTCAGATAGATGTTTATTTTGGACAACCCCAGTCCTGCCAAAACTATCCTTGTAACACCAAACACTTTACAGCAAACAAGAACACACTGTCATAAAATGTTCATATTGCAAACATAACAATCTATAACCTATATAATGTAATAATTGTATCTCTCAGTTAGGCAAAATGAAAAATAAAGAGGCTTCCATTTTTTAAGAATCTGGTGAGATTAATTAGAATGTTAAATTCAGGGTTGATGTGAACTAAATGTGTGAGCTAAAAGAAAAAGTCACTTAAATGCAAAGTAAATACAATTTTAAATTTTTTGATTTCGACATTTTCAATAAATGAGTAATGTAATCCATCCATTATCCAACCTGCTATATCCTAACTACAGGGTCACGGGGGTCTGCTGGAGCCAATCCCAGCCAACACAGGGCAGGAACAAATCCCCAGGCAGGGTGCCAGCCCACCGCAGGGCACATACACACCAAGCACACACTAGGGACAATTTAGAATCGCCAATGCACCTAACCTGCATGTCTTTGGACTGTGTGAGGAAACCAGAGCACCCAGAGGAAACCCACACAGACACAGGGAGAACATGCAAAGTCCACACAGGGAGGACCCGGGATGTGAACCCGGGTCTCCTAACTGCGAGGCAGCAGCACTACCACTGCGCTACCGTGCTGCCCCTGAGTAATGTAATTAAAAGACAAATTTAAGAAAGGACAGCTGCATAACATCAATTAATATTTGAACCCAGTTTTCCATTTTTAAGTATTATTTGTGATTCTAGTGGTTTATTTAATTATTTGTTGACTGTTTTTACATGCGCCTTTACAATAAATATATTAATTGTTTGATATGTTAAGTCACTTTTATTATAAAAGCAAGTTACAAAAACTATATCTGGAACATAATTCATTAGACAGTGCACTGAGCATCTATAAAAGCACAGTAAGAGCCTCACACATGAGCAGTAAGAGTGGACAGTTAAGAACGGACTTTAATTAAACTCCACTCTGTACTTTGTCTTGTTTCAAAGCACAATTGTTTAAGTCAGGTCATTTTAAATACAATGATTTGCATTTGTGTATTTCTAGAGTCTAGTGGGGATTTTATTAAATAAAGTCAAGAGGAGCTGTTTAGGACTTAACAAAGTAATTGTAAGAATTTTATTTAATTTCCATTAAATATTTACTTGCAAACAAAAATATATCCATTCCTGTTAAAACATTCGTTGGTCAATCTTTAGTTGAAGTATCCACTATAAATCGGCTGTAGCTGTATTTGCTGAGCGTTTCCAATTAATTCAAAATAGTTCAAATGCAGCTAATACCCAAGCATTCCAGCACTTGTATGAAATTCAAAGCAAACAGTTTACATAACAAATAAGGAAAAATGACTGATAATTCATGCAAAAAAGGTGGAAACGTATGGTATTCTGCTTGAGGGTTGAGTGTCTAGGTTACATTTCTTAAGGTTTCTATATGTTATCTCATTCACCACATCTAAGTACATAACGAACAAACAATACAGACAGAAAACTATATACGGTCTTAATGCCTATCTATCTAACCAGTTTGTGTTGCTTTCTAGCTGTTGTAACAAAAGCGCTATATAGGCGCCTGACCTGACACAGATGGATACGGAGGCACATATACAAACCAACAAACTTTTATTGTTCTTCACCTGTGGGGTACGTTTTCCCCGTAATCCCCACAGGCACAACACAGTCCCAAGTGTACAAATAAGCACTTCAAAACACACCACACACACTTCTCTATTTCCAGCACCACCACTCCTCCTCTAAGCTTCGTCCTCACCCACCCGACTCTGGCCCATGAGTGGTGGTTGTTGGCTCCCTTTATTAGGCACCCGGAAGTGCCAGGTGCTTGATTAACAACATCTGGCTGCACTTCAAGGTTGAGCGAAACTAGTGCCCAGAAGGGGCTAGCAGCTCCTGCTGCAGCACCCCCTGGCAGCGCCAGCGGAACCCAACAGGGCTGCACCAAACTCCAACTCCCATGAAGCCCTGCGGGAGTCTGAGGCACCACTGCAACCCTGGGAGGCTGCCATCTGGCGTTCAGGGGAGATGTTGTGTTTCCCATGCTTGCTCCCCTGGAACATATGCTGCAGGGGCGTCCCAGCTAGGCATGGGCCCTGGCCATCCATCACACTATCTAACTTCAATCAAAGGGCTATTCTATGGACACACACAGTTAACTTTACGAAAATTCGAATTTCTTTAAGTTATAGGGGGTTAAACTCAGACTTCCATTATCTATGTTATGTTATATTCAAGTTCAAAACTAAGCATACTAAGGTAGATTTACCATTAACAGTAACTTAAACGATTAGGCTCTTATATCAGCTATAATCTATAAATATTTAATTAACTATCATTAAAACTAATAATATTCTTAACATATGTGACTGTCATTATGGATGGAAAAAATTATATGAATGATGATTGAGATTATGCCCCTCTATTCCAGTACTTTCATGAAATAGTTAAAAATAAAAAGTAAAAAAATAAAATTAACTTGTTACTTTTCCATTACTTTTATAGGTGCTACACTACAGTTTTAACATTTAAAATGCTAATCCAAATGCCAAATTTAACTCCTACAAGGTAACCAATCTGTATTACTTTGAATCTTACATTTAGATTCTGTACACCACTAAGGTATGCAGAATGTAATTAATAATAGGAACTGAGAGTGTGGAAGGTTTTTAAATCTCAGGTTTGGAAAACATCTTCACCAGGATTCATCAAAATATATGAATCTGGGGTCATTCAACAATTTTAAATGAATTTGGAGGGCCAAACAATGAAGCCTGTCTTACATTATTCTACATAATCTCTCTGAACTTCAACCGCTTTGTATCAGAAACAAACAAGGGTGTGTTTACCCTTCTAGTATCAGTCTAAATAGTGCCCTCTCAGCCACTTCTTCACTTCCTCTGAAACCTCATCATCTGTGGCGACAGGATTGATAGGAATGAACACTCCACCCGAATTTTGTGACTGCTTTCTGTGTTTGTAGTTGTATGCTGTCATGTGTAAGTAGAATTTCAGCAAGATTTTTGTGAGGATGAATTTTATTTACACATTTCTGTGTGTTTACAGAAGTATGAATGTACAGAGCTAATAATTTAACCATACAGCATGATATCGACCAAATTCACCCCAACACCCAGCTGAACATTGGAATCACTTCCAATGTCCTGTTGTCTCCATTATTACTAGAGTGACAACAGCGTGGAACAGTCCCTTCAATCCTGAGAAGGGATTGGGTCTCCAATGTAACTCTCTAACGCCTTTTTTTTATTGACTGTGAGAGGTTAATTTTCTTTTCAAAAGTGGCTCAGAGTAAGAGCATATGGGAACATATGGGTGCATGAATGAATGTCCAATGAGAGTGCACACTCATATATGCATTTCTGATTGTAATCATCAAGACTGTGAGCTCCCTAGTGGCTGGGAAGTGTTGAATATCTGGTCTTTATGCCATGTAGCCAGAATAATCAATAGGACACTGTGATCTGTGAGTCTGGTTGCTATTTATACTATTATGTTTAGCCTTACATTCATTCATTTTAGCAATATACTGTACTTCAACACATAAGTAAGACTTACTAACTTGGTAAAATGAAGACGTTTAGAGTACCGGCTGCATTATTGGTAGTCATACTGTATATAGATTGTCAAGGAATGTGTTAAACTGGTCCAATATAATCAATATTAGTCATATATAGATTGGCAATGCATATGTTAAATTGGTAAAACATAATCCATATATAAAGCAAGTAAACAGAAAGTCTATGGATACTTTTAGTACCAAAGACTGTCAAGAGGGTATAAAAGTCTTTTGTAGACCTATTAAAATTAAGCTTTCTGAGATGGACAGACTGCGGTGGGCTGGCACCCTGCCCGGGGTTTGTCTCCTGCCTTGTGCCCAGTGTTGGCTGGGATTGGCTCCAGCAGACCCCTATGACCCTGTAGTTAGGATATAGCAGGTTGGATAATGGATGGATGGTTGGATGGATGGAAATGGACAGAATGAAGATATAGCCTCTCTCCCGTACCTAAGAAAAAATCAAAAGCTTCTCTGACATACAATCAATGATGAACCCCACTGAAGTACTGTAAGACAATTGGACTAAGGCTTGTTGCTATTCTGTTTCATTTCCCTGCATCCTTATATGCCACTTGGTGCCACTGCACTACTACCAAGTTGTTTGTCTGCCATGGAAAAATCATCTGAGATCCAAGAACACTTGAATCAATTTGTAAAAGGGTCCTTCCAATAAATTGGTCAGCCCAGCACTGACTGAGCTTAGAATGACCAGTAGGAAGAAAGAGGCTGCTAGTTGGCTGGGGTCTCCAGGACTCTGTGTCTGGCTTGTCTAGCTCCATTTCTACAGTTTGGCCGTGGTGATGAACATATATTGTTGTTTTTCATTTGTGTTAATTAGTTTCTACTTTGATTTTAATGTATTTAAACAAATCTATATCCTGATATGTGAATAGTTCTATATTTAGTGAGTGGTATAATCTGTTCTTGCATTTTACCTTGAGAGTTGTTGCAACACTCTGTGCCTGCACTTGTTGAGGTGTTTATAAGCAAGAACAACGTAGTAAGTACTATTGTACTGTATTTGTGAGGTGGCAATGATATATTGGCCAGTTAGCTCTGTGAAGAGGATTACTTGTGTTCTGCTTTGTGTATTTTATTTATACCCTTTTTTGACACCCATTGTATGCCCAACCACCCTGGAAGAAGGTCTCTCTCTGAGTTGCTCTTTCCAAGATTTGTTCCATTTTTTTTATTTTCTGGGAGGTTTTGCTTGTCTTCTTAGGAACTCAAGGCTGGGGGGGCTGTCAAAAATCAGAGCCTGTTAAATTCCAATTAGGCATTTCTTGAGTGATTTTGGGCTATACAAGAAATAATATTTACATATAGTGAAAAGGAAGGCAAGGAGTTCCAAGCCAGGTAAACTCATTTAACTGAATGGTTGAACTAGCAATGGAAGATGAAAGGGTATTTCTGTAGTGCTACAGTGTTTTGAGTTATTTCGGAGTGTTGTCATCATATAGACTCTTCATCAAATGATGATGTCCTGTTATGGAGTTGTGTTTTTCAATCATCAGGGCAGGAAGGAATGGAACCAGAGGCAGAGTAGAAATGATGACAACCTTCTTCTGAGTGATGTACCTTCATTCTTGAGTTGAAAGTGAATTAAACATATCTTTTCTTTTCTACAGTACTAGGGTGTTGTACTGTGTTAGCCATTATGAATGTAGTGAGAAGTCAAGCAAAATGACACTTTTTATTGGCTAACTAAAAAGATTACAATATGCTATAGCTTTCAAGGCAACTCAAGCCAGAAGAAGGGGCCTGAGTTGCCTTGAAAGCTTGCATATTTTAATCTTTTTAGTTAGCCAATAAAAGGTGTCACTTTGCTTGACTTCTTACTACTTTTCTTTTCTATGATATTTTTCTTGTTTCAATATTAAGCTGTGGTTTCTAGGGAGGGATATATAGTTTTTTACATACCTTTAGTATGGCTTCTATTCTAAAAGAACACATTTCCAGGGAACATGCTGGACACAACTCTCTCTTTCATTAGCTGGGGGGCAGGCTAAATGCTGGGTCACCTGTCCTCTAGCATGTACCCACCCAGGTCACATTTCTTTTATACTACAGGGTAGGCAACGAAAAAGTGGCCCACCTCCACCGAGACGAATCCTGTCTCATCTTCCGCTCAATAGGCGGCTACAGTCATGTTGCCTGCCTTGTAGAGATGTATTGACGCACAAGGAGATCACTTTCAGCATCTTCTGTACATGTGAGTACCAAATTTGATCATTTTTTTCTTCACCTCGTAATGCAGTCGGCCACTTTTTCGTGGGCCACCTTGTAGTATTGCTACTCTGTCTTATGCCCTAACAAGTCATACAGGACTTAGGCAGAGAGTATCCATTCCTAGAAACCCCTGCACTCATACACACTGGCCTATCTTGGGCCTTTTTCAATGCCAAGGTGGCTCTCTCACTCTCTGGAGGCTTTCTGTAGGTCTTTGTTCTGTCTCATGATAACTTGGTGGTGCCCTTATCCATGATAGCCAGACAGTATACCTATTTTTTCTGTAGTTTAATAAACTCAATAATGTATGGTAAATGATAAGCTCAATGTATGCTTATGAAAAAAAAAGTTGCTTAGCTTTATTGGCTTAATTAGAATAAAACAGTGCTAAAAGAAAGTAGCATTACAATTTGCATAAAAACCCCAAAACTGAAGTAACTGGAGTAATAAAGGTATGTTTTTTTAAATGTGTATTTCATTATTGATCTCATGAATCATTTTCATAAAACAGGCTGTGGCAAACATCCAATGATCTGATCTGCATGAAAGGGAATGTAAGGCAGCAAGGCTTTACAATTTTATTTTCATGAGATAATGGTGTAGTACTCTCTGCTATTCTTCATACTTAGCATGTAAATATGGCTTTGACTCACAAGTGACATTTTCTAAGTGTAAGTGTAAAATCCTCAAAGCAAACAAAGCATAGAACTGCAGCCAATGTGTCCTTGAGGTGTTTGAATTTATAAAACAACACACCTTATGATCTAAATGTTTGCACGCACCTTTAAATCATTTCTGCCACCTACAGCCTGGCAAGTTAAAATATATTGCCAGTACAAAACATGCCTTCGATAAGGATAACAGCTCTATAATAGCAATGGCTTATAAGGAGACATTTTATAGTTCAAAACAGGATAAATGGTCTGTGTTTGAGTTGATGCCAGTTTTTGTCTGAATCTCTATTATATTTTAGCAGATCTACAAATCTGTTTTGAAAGGAAACTGATGGAAGAACCAAAGAAAAGCCCCTGAAATATATTAGTATTCTACAATTTAATATTTTAAGGTATGTTTTTTTTTTGCTGTGACACATATCTGTCTGTGTACATCCATTAACTGGTATGCACCCTTAATCATCTTTCTGACCTTTGATACTTGCAATAGAGGTACACAAAGAAAATAATGGGATTTATCGGAAACAAACCCACAAGTGAGAAATGATTATATTGAGATAGTAATGTAGTAATGGAAAACCAACTAAAACAGAATATGCAGTCCTACAGGACCTAACGTAACAGATACAGTATCTTTGCTCTAGTCTGCTAGGTGGGCTGACTTCCCAAGTTTCCCACTTGTTTTAGTATCACACAAACAGTCTCATTCTAACCTTCCTTCTCTTTTTCTCTCCATAACAGAGTCAGTTCTGCAAAGGGGTAAATCTGGGGACCTCAGCAGAGGTTAATTTTGGGACATCTACAACCTACCACCTCCATATCCTCCAATAAAGTGCTCTTCACTCTTTTCCCCATTCTATTACCTATCTTTGAAATGTATGGAGGGTGTGGGCTTAGACTGGTTTCATTGCAGTAGTCGGGTACTGCAAGGGCTAAGGCACAGTTTCCAAGCTTCACTCCTGACTGTGAGAGAAAATAAAGACAACATATATTTACATTTTAAGTGTACCAGAGATTCCATCTGGATGATATTAATTTATTTCAGAAGTGCTTTAGTGCAGCACTGCATATGACTGCAGTTGAAACACACACACATACACTGAATTGACAGTCTCCAGGGGAAACACCCATGATACAGAAGTTCTTTATTTAGAAACGATAGAGAATATTGCTATGAATGTGCAGAATAAAAATGTCTTTAGTGTAAAAATCATCAAGAGTGAAACATCCATCCATCCAACCATCCTCCAACCCGCTGAAGCCAAACACAGGGTCACGGGGGTCTGCTGGAGCCAATCCCAGCCAACACAGGGCACAAGGCAGGGAACCAATCCCGGGCAGGGTGCCAACCCACCGCAGGACACACACAAACACACCCACACACCAAGCACACACTAGGGCCAATTTAGAAACGCCAATCCACCTAACCTGCATGTCTTTGGACTGTGGGAGGAAACCGGAGCGCCTGGGGGAAACCCACGCAGACACGGGGAGAACATGCAAACTCCACGCAGGGTGGACCCGGGAAGCGAACCCGGGTCCCCAGGTCTCCCAACTGCGAGGCAGCAGCGCTACCCACTGCGCCACCGTGCCGCCCGAGTGAAACATTACAGGAATAAAAAAACACTGTGCTCACCATGTAAATATCCAAATGGGACTTCAACAGGGAAATGTTTGGGGATAAACTGGTTAAATCCTGGCCTAGCTACCGCTTGTGTTTTGTAGGTTTTAGTTGTTTTAGTTACTGTTTTTTTTAACCCTAAGGATACTCCAAACCATCTCCCAAGTTCCATAGACATACATTTTAG
Source organism: Erpetoichthys calabaricus (assembly GCF_900747795.2). Taxonomy (NCBI): domain Eukaryota; kingdom Metazoa; phylum Chordata; class Cladistia; order Polypteriformes; family Polypteridae; genus Erpetoichthys; species Erpetoichthys calabaricus. Next base: position 63,211,669 of record NC_041399.2, on the reverse strand, counting down.
ATATAATAACTTAAAATCAGCTAATGGCCACATGTGAGTAACAGTGGTTGCCTTAATGTTGAAATATGTTCATACAGTAGGTGCGACCACAATGAAGCTTAATTTCCGCTCTTTTTTCTTGTGTCACATCTGTTTGACCAAATAAGATTTATTACTTCTGTCTTATAAGGCTACACTATTCAGGAAAAGCCTAAATATCAGACAATGTTAAGATCATGTGGTAGAAAACTGCACACATTGATGGGGTGTTTTTCGTATAGACGTTTCTATATAATTATTGGAAAAAATAGATATTCTTGCACACAATAAATTGACAGTCAGGTAAAAGGCCACAATGAAATAGAAAGCCATGAGCTAGATGAGAACACACAATTGCAAAACTGGGGGTTGGCATAGAACAGAGGAGGTCTCACTCCTAAAGGGCTATAGGTACGTGCTTAAGGGTTGCCCAAAGATAAGTAGATGGTACGTCCAAATGGCGCCATTCTGTTAGAAGAAATTCCCTCTTAAATCTAAGTACTCCAAAAGTGTTTTTTCTGGAAACACTAGATTGCTAAAAAAGTTATGTGGAACATGCTGAAAGTGAGAATTGTTTCCAAATACTATAGATTGATGAAATCATAGGAGTCTTGTGTTCCACATTAAGTAGCTAAAGACAGAAAGAAAAATGAGGCCTGGTCTAAAAAGGACTATGAGGGCTCAAGGATGTGGAGGGAACAGAGACTGTTGACAGAAACTCTCGAGGAAGGCAAAAGAACCTGCTGGGGGACATTACTGATCCTGGAAGTGGTTTAAGGGTTTGCCCCAGAAATAAACTTAGCCCTGACCATAGAGCCTGTGAGCTTTAATTCAGGATATGAGTTAATAACAAGGGCTCAGCCTCTGTTTAGTTTATTTGGAGGCGGTGCTGAGTGTATCTTGTGTTCTTATAAGACTATATTTCTTGTGTTTTATTGTGCTTTTCAAGCATATGTATCTCAGGTCATGATTTGAAGGTCCCTAAAGTTCTACTATCTACCACACTACTTGGTAGATTATTCCATTTGTCTATGATTGTCTGTGTGACAAAAAAAGTTCTGATATTTGTGTACAATTTGTGCTTGAGGTTGCAGCTGTGCCCCTGTATTTTTTGAAGAATTTCTTCAAAAAAAAAAAAAAAGAAGTAACAATAAGGATTCCCTGTACTAATTCCTTTTCACAATTTAAACAATTTAAGTACATCACCTCTTAATGTGCTTAAACTGAAAAAAGGTCAACTTCAATCTTTTCTCATAAGTCATACCTCTCAGTCCCATAATCAATGCTCTTCTTTGGACTTTGTCTAGCATTAGTAAACTTTTTTTTTGTATTATGGAGACCAAACTGCACACAGTTCTTCAGGTGAGGGCTAACTAGAGTGTTATGAAGATTAAGCATAACCTCCTTTGATTTGTACTTCACACATTGTGCTATATAACCTAATATTCTTTATCACTACACTACAATATCTTGATATAGAAAGTCACAAGTCCACTAAGACTCTCAGGTCCTTTTCATAAGGGTTACTTTCATTGTGTATTTAAATTAAAAAAAAACCTTTCACGTACTTACATTAAAGTTTATCTGACACAGATCTGCCCAAGCCTGTATGCTGCCCTTGCCCCTCTTGAATGATTTAGCTGATTCTACATTATCTGCCTTTCCACTTAGATTAGAATGATCTGCAAACTTGACCAGACTGCTGTTTCTATCTTTATCCTGATTGTTTATGTATATTAAAACAAGCACTGAACCCTTAGGGACACCACTTTTAACAACACCTAATTCTGAAAAGGCCCTTCAAAAAAACTACTGTTTAATTTTGTACTTGGTTACACTTTGCTCCTTGAATTCCAACTTCTTTTTGGTTTGATAAATAGTTTGGGACTTCATCATAAACTTTCTGAAAATCAAAGTAAATAATATCATACATACTGTATGTGTCTGAACTTATGCTTTGGTTGCTTCTTCATTCAAATTCCAGCATATTAGTGAAACACATTTGAACCCATGCTATTTGCTAATACATCTTTTCTTAACATGTGGCACACAGTTTTTTCCTAATAATAATTGATCCCACTTAATTTACCTTTGCTTGTAAAATGTATGGGCATATACTTTGTTGAATTAGTCTGATCACCCTTTCACATGGATGTGTAAAATTGCTAAATCACATATTATTATTTCATTGAATTTCTAACACTACAGAATAATATACCTTTGGACATTCCTTCTAACCAGGACAATGTATGCCAAGGCCAGCCTCGTTCATATGCTACTGTCAAAAGATAGGCTGCGGAATTACATTATGGCAGGACGTCTTTCGAAAATGACCCAAGGTCTGGCTGACCTTCAGTATGAAAGGCAAGAGAAAACGGTACCACTATGGAGCAAATTGCAATACAAAATCAAAGCGTGATGGTGTGTGAGATACTGTAGCAAACACTATAGGGATTAGTTATGGGTCAGTTGAATCCATTTTTCATGAACAATTAAACATTAGCAGAGTCTGTGTGGGAATCCAGAATGATGACTCCTGAAATGCCTCATTGCATCCAATGTACTAAGGAGAATCTCAAATTAATGAACTCGGTCAGAAAATATTTTAAAAAGCTTTTCGTAATTGGGGACGAAACTTGGATGCATAACTTTGATCAAGAGTCCAGACAATACAGTAATGGAAACAATGGAAGCATGGGGATTCCCCAACTCCAAAGTCAATACAAGGTCCAAGTCAGTGCCGGCAAAATCATGTGAAACATTTTAATGATAGAGAGGGTGTAGTCCATATTGATTATTTTTCTCAAAAGGCTCACATAAATGGGCAATATTGTGTTCATTTCTTTAAGGTGACTGCAACAGTCAATGATGAAAAAGTAGATAGAACAGTTGTTGATCACCACCTTCTGCTATTTTATTATGGTAACATTAAACCACACAGGTTGCTAAAGATACTTTGCAAAATTATGAATGCAAAGAGATAATACAAGCACCCTGTTCTCCAGACCTCACCCCAGGCGATAACTATCCATTTTCCAATCTATACTATGTGCTATATTAAATATACAGCATATATATATATATATATATATATATATATATATATATATATATATATATATATATATATATGGAAGAGAAGGTCTGTGATACAGTTTGCATATTTGCAGTTGGAGATCCACAAAGGGAGAAAAAAACGAATCACGTATCATAAAATAGTTTTATTCCTGAGCTTTCAACCCCAATCAGGGGTCTTCATCAGAGGATAATGCTTAGACTTACAAGAATCAAAGGCAATATATAGCAACACATTCAGTATTGGGGGGGGGATGGGGGGGTGGCGGTGAATAAGTCAGTATGATCGGGGGGGGGGGGGTGTATCGCCATCAACAGACACTTGGACATAAACCCAGCATATGCCAACTTAAGAAGGACATATGCACATTAATTAAACGATACAACCCCCCCCCCCCCTTGATCATACTGACTTAGTCACTGACATCCACCCCCCCACCCCCCCCCCAATACTGAATGTGTTGCTATATATTGCCTTTGATTCTTGTAAGTCTAAGCATTATCCTCTGATGAAGACCCCTGACAGGGGTGAAAGCTCAGGAATAAAACTATTTTATGATACGTGATTTGTTTTTTCTCCCTTTGTGGATCTCCAAGTGCAAATATATATATATATGAGCGGCACGGTGGCGCAGTGGGTAGTGCTGCTGCCTCGCAGTTGGGAGATCTGGGGATCTGGGTTCGATTCCCGGGTCCTCCCTGCGTGGAGTTTGCATGTTCTCCCCGTGTCTGTGTGGGTTTCCTCCGGGCGCTCCGGTTTCGTCCCACATTCCAAAGACATGCAGGTTAGGTGGATTGGTGATTCTAAATTGGCCCTAGTGTGTGCTTGGTGTGTGGGTGTGTTTGTGTGTGTCCTGCGGTGGGTTGGCACCCTGCCCGGGATTGTTTACTGCCTTGTGCCCTGTGTTGGCTGGGATTGGCTCCAGCAGACCCCCGTGACCCTGTGTTCGGATTCAGCGGGTTGGAAAATGGATGTATATATATATATATATATATATATATATATAATGTGGCAATAAATATATATCCTTAGAAGGATGAATGTACATTTTAACAATGTCTTTGAAACTAATTTCTGAACTCTGTGATAAATGTTAATATTTGTCATTTTATTTAACACATTCTATGAAAAGCTTATTCTTCTCATTTGAATACAATGTAAACTCAATTAATGCTGGATCATTTATCAGTTGCAGTTTTTGCCAGATTTTGTAACTTTACTTTTTTATTATACAGTTATTCCTTCAAATTCTAAAAGAAAAAATCCACTGACACATTATTGTATAATCAGTTACACCATTGCACTGTAGCATATAATGGCAATAATTAAACCAACATAAATTGAACATCTGAATATATTATTAATAAGCCACTTAACTGACAAGTAAACTTTCTGATAGTTTGAAATATTTTCTTTGGTAATGTTTTCATTTTGAAGTGTATCTCTGTCATAATATTAGAAGAAAACTGTTGATGAATCAGTACCAAATAATTTATTGGAAACTGAACTGGACAATACACAGTAAGTTCAGAACTTAGAGAAAATTAATGCCCAGAGAAAGTTGACATATACATTTTGTGAACTGTTTCTAGGTTCTGTGTTGTGTAATAAATTGCCAGTAAAGATCGGTTGGTTTTAAAGATCTAGCATGGAACTCTGACATGTTTGTTTAATATTTCATGTTATAGTTTGATTAGACCTTATGTGTATCCATCAATCCATCCATCCATCTTCAAACACGATTAATTCAATTCATGGCCATCCAAAACCCTTCCCAACAATATCTGGCACAAGGCTGGAAATGACCTTGGGTGGCGTGGCAGCCTATCAGATGGCACATGCATATATAAACCTAACTAAGTAAATATTGAATCGTCAAATAAATTAACATGTTTGTAGTAGTTGGCTGGAAAGCCATTTTCAACTGTATATTAAAATTGGTGACTGAAATATTTATTTTTTTAAAACAGCTGCATATACACCTTCCAATTGGCTGTGGAAGTCAGTTTTATATCCCACTATTATAAACCCACAACAATTAGGATACTAAGGGGCTAAAGTCTATTCAGGCTGTATCAGGGATAAAGCAAAAAAACAACCCTGAATTGAGTGCCAGTTCATCAGTCTTCACACAAACTGACATTTGAAAGCATTTTCTCATCAACACCTTCTACACCATGCTCACTGAGTCTGTTCTGAGTGTAAATGAGGGATCAGACACTTACAGTATATATTGTCGCATATCAGGTTCAGATTTTCACAAACAAAGCCAAGAACAGAACAGTCCTTTGAAGAATATTAGCTCTGCTGCTTGCTTTTAAAAAATGAAGTAAACTTTCAAGGGAGGTTTGACTCCATTTCTGCCTTTCTGGAATTAAAAGAATGTAAAGCAGTCATCTTCAGTGCAGTCCTTCTTTAGAGAGGCAAGACCATAAAATCTCAGAACGGTCTGCAAGATGCAAGAGCTCCAGCCCAGGGGAGTGATGTTGAAGGCTGAACTGATCGAGCTTCAGTAATTATGCTTGTTCTTTCTGCTTTGAACCTTTTTACCCATTCATAAACTTTTTAATTGAGTTGTGTTGTTTTCACTTCTGTCTGAGCCAACATCTTTATGTGAAGTTCAGCAAATTTCACTCCCTCTGTCCGAAGAAATCTCACTATGACACATTGCTCAACAACAGAGCAATCCTAGAATGGAGTGACTATGTTCATTCAACTTTGGCTTCAACAAGACCAATGGCAGAGCACCGTGCTGTGAATGTTCTAACTACCCATAGGCCATTGCGAACATGTTGTATTGTGTCAGCTTTTATCTATTGCAGTTACTGTGTAATTTTCAAATTACGTTTTGATTTTCTCTTTTTTTAACTTTTTGATTTACCTTCATATTAGGCAACCAATCATTTATAAAGGCATTTATTACCATGAGATATGAGACTTGGGCATTATGGCAGCCGATTCAGCATTTGTCTGATTACTGTCTGCTTGAAAGTGTGTTTTCTCTATAACTAAAGCAGCTCTAGAAAGTAATAGTGTAGCTTGGTACATCACAGTATTAACAGCTCAATTAATTAATTACTTGAAATATTTATTTCAATAAACTACAGTGCATCCGGAAAGTATTCACAGCGCATCACTTTTCCACATTTTGTTATGTTACAGCCTTATTCCAAAATGGATTAAATTCATTTTTTTCCTCAGAATTCTACACACAACACCCCATAATGACAACGTGAAAAAAGTTTACTTGAGGTTTTTGCAAATTTATTAAAAATAAAAAAATTGAGAACACACATGTACATAAGTATTCACAGCCTTTGCCATGAAGCTCAAAATTGAGCTCAGGTGCATCCTGTTTCCCCTGATCATCCTTGAGATGTTTCTACAGCTTAATTGCAGTCCACCTGTGGTAAATTCAGTTGATTGGACATGATTTGGAAAGGCACACACCTGTCTATATAAGGTCCCACAGTTGACAGTTCATGTCAGAGCACAAACCAAGCATGAAGTCAAAGGAATTGTCTGTAGACCTCCGAGACAGGATTGTCTCGAGGCACAAATCTGGGGAAGGTTACAGAAAAAGGTCCCAATGCGCACAGTGGCCTCCATCATCCGTAAGTGGAAGAAGTTCGAAACCACCAGGACTCTTCCTAGAGCTGGCCGTCTATCTAAACTGAGCGATTGGGGGAGAAGGGCCTTAGTTAGGGAGGTGACCAAGAACCCGATGGTCACTCTGTCAGAGCTCCAGAGGTCCTCTCTGGAGAGAGGAGAACTTTCCAGAAGGACAACCATCTCTGAAGCAATCCACTAATCAGGCCTGTATGGTAGAGTGGCCAGACGGAAGCCACTCCTTAGTAAAAGGCACATGGCAGCCCGCCTGGAGTTTGCCAAAAGACACCTGAAGGACTCTCGGACCATGAGAAAGAAAATTCTCTGGTCTGATGAGACAAAGATTGAACTCTTTGGTGTGAATGCCAGACGTCACATTTGGAGGAAACCAGGCACCGCTCATCACCAGGCCAATACCATCCCTACAGTGAAGCATGGTGGTGGCAGCATCATGCTGTGGGGATGTTTTTCAGCGGCAGGAACTGGGAGACTAGTCAGGATAAAGGGAAAGATGACTGCAGCAATGTATAGAGACATCCTGGATGAAAACCTGCTCCAGAGCGCTCTTGACCTCAGACTGGGGCAACGGTTCATCTTTCAGCAGGACAACGACCCTAAGCACACAGCCAAGATATCAAAGGAGTGGCTTCAGGACAACTCTGTGAATGTCCTTGAGTGGCCCAGCCAGAGCCCAGACTTGAATCCGATTGAACATCTCTGGAGAGATCTTAAAATGGCTGTGCACCGACGCTTCCCATCCAACCTGATGGAGCTTGAGAGGTGCTTCAAAGAGGAATGGGCGAAACTGGCCAAGGATAGGTGTGCCAAGCTTATGGCATCATATTCAACAAGACTTGAGGCTGTAATTGCTGCCAAAGGTGCATCGACAAAGTATTGAGCAAAGGCTGTGAATACTTATGTACATGGGATTTCTCAGTTTTTTTTTATTTTTAATAAATTTGCAAAAACCTCAAGTAAACTTTTTTTCACGTTGTCATTATGGGGTGTTGTGTGTAGAATTCTGAGGAAAAAAATGAATTTAATCCATTTTGGAATAAGGCTGTAACATAACAAAATGTGGAAAAAGTGATACGCTGTGAATACTTTCCGGATGCACTGTATATTGCAATTCTTAGTGCAGAATAATGAAGAATAAAGTATTTGGTATAATACACTGGGTATTAGAGTAAGAAAATGGTAGTATTAACAGGACTTCATTTTTTTCTGTCAGGAAATATAGATCTATTTGAGTAAACCTTTAAATTGACATGCAGCGTCAACAGGTTGTCCTTATTTACATGAATTCCTTTTCTGAAATTTGCACATTCAAGTTGGTAATGGTGCTAATTTAATATCCTTCTCATTAGATCACAGATAACAGTAAAGTTTCATCACTAATAAAAAATAATCGATACAGTGTATTATTCTTTTTTGCTTTACACAAATCAAGGTATGGTTTCATTTCTTTATTTTGTATGCTATATTTTCCCCACAAACATGTTCCTGATCAGATGTTCCAAGCCACATTAACACCCTGTGCACTTTTTGTTTGACTAATTTTACCTTATCGTCTGAATCAATTGGTTGGAACAATTTTGTTTTTGATTCATTCATATTTTAAGTAAAAAAAAGGTCAAGCAGTTTCATTTGAGACAGATTTTCCAAAAGCAGCAATTCTTTGAAAAACCTTTTTTGAAGCATCAGACCTTTTGTGATTCTTGGAGCATCTCCATTTCTAGCATTCAGACTGTTTAATTGACAATCTAAGAATCAATTTTGAACTCAAGTCAATTGTTCAATTTGAAACATAAGAAAGGCAGGGCAAAGAAGACAAGCTTATGGCAGTACCACGGCTGTTCAATTCAATTCAATTTAATTCAAGTCAATTTACTTTTATCTAGCACTCTGTCATTTCTCTGAATGTGCTTTACACTAATCACAGTTACAGTGCAATCAGAACACAAAATTGAAAAACAAACAAAAACTTAGATAGAAATATCTTTAGTGCTAGACTCCAATTTAGTAAGTCAGCTGAAGTCTGAATTGGACCATAATCATAGTATAAGGTCTGCTTTACTATTTCTTCATTGGTGATGACAATACACTAAAAAAATTATATTAAGTGCCCCCACAGGATAGGATAGGATTGTCCATTGGTGATATTATGTTTCATCATCTGGTGCCTTATTCTATTTATTTTGTCTCACACCCAGAGCCTATACTTCCTATGCACAGATCACGCACTGTGCCCTGTCAGGGGTTTACACAACTCCAGGATTCAGGAGCTCCATGGAACAGCCAATTGGATTGCACATTTTTGTCATTTTGTTTACTTGATTTGAGACATCCTCCCACAATACTAATCTTAACCATAGTGTTACCGGGAATACCCCGTAACATCAATGAAGTATATTATGTAAAGCGGTGCCCTCTTCAACAGAGCGGAGCTCTGGAGGTCGATAGCCTGAGGTTATTGCTGTTTAATTAATCATCAAATTAACGTTATTAACAGTCACCTGTTGGGATAATTTTAAATTAACGAGTAGAGAAAAAAAAATGAAAGCATGAAGAAGCAGCTTGTGCTTCACTTACGGTTCTATTTAGAAATCTAAATTTGTACAACTTCCTGTCTGCCAGGTGCCACAACATCAGAGCTTGCAGTTTACTTGACTAATAGAGTAGCATTGTGTGTAATAGTTTTGATGTTGAGTGTTTAACAGATATTATCTGATGTGACACAACCTAGCTGACACATGGTACTACCATCATTCAGACCTAAGGGCCTCTACACATTGTTAAAGGGTGCTATCATTGTCATTAGACAAATTATGAAGTGCTCAGAGTGATGCTGCATTGAGGACACGTTTGTAAATTTTACCGACACACAGGCTGTCTGTCTCTGTTGTGAAATAGTACGACCCGGACACAGACAGGCAGACTCATTTACAGCGATCACCCCACATTTATTTACACTATTATATACAATCCTAAGTGCACCGCCACCAAACCCCCACAGTCTCCCAAAGTCCAGGCTTTTCCAACAGCCGTCTCTTTCAGTCCCGGCTTCTTCCACAGCCATCACTCTTTCTTTCTCTTTCTCTCTCCAGGCCTCTCCTTGCCGCCTCCTCTCCGACCTCGTCCTTCTCCTCACCCGACTCTAGCCTTGATTGAAGGGAAGCAGCCCCTTAAATAGGCAGGCGGCTGATGACCACACCCAGCCACCTGCCACACTGTCTAACTAGCTAGTTATTGGATGAATTGTGGAAAAGTGCCATGTAAGCAACATTGATATAAAAAAAAGATAATAGCTCAGATTAACTTCAGCTGTTGTTTCATTTTACTGGTAGCTAACATGACTGATTTAGCTGATTTCCTTCTTGATATCTGCTGTCACTTGAAAGACAAAATGAAATTAAGATAAGTTCATAATTGTAGGTGATACATTCACATGTTTGTTTTTTAAATATCTAAATATTCAGCTTCATTTTGATCCAGTATTTACTGCATTTAGTGAGTTTATTAAGGACGTTTATTAGTAGTAGATTTTATTTTATTATTATTGGTAGTAAGTACTTTCTATATTATTAGTGGTACTTGTTGCATTTTATATTATTATCATTATTATTATTATTATTATTAGTAATAGTAGTAGTAGTAGTAGTATTAAAATTGTTTTTTTTTGTGTATACTGTTATATCAAGTAACAAAGAGTAACAACAACAACAACATTTATTTATAAAGCACATTTTCATACAAAAAAGTAGCTCAACGTGCTTTACATAATGAAGAAAATAAAAGTAAAAGACAAACTAAGAAATTAAAATAAGACAACATTAGTTAACATAGAATAAGAGTAAGGTCCGATGGCCAGGGAGGACAGAAAAAACAAAAAAAAAAAAACTCCAGACGGCTGGAGAAAAAATAAAATCTGCAGGGGTTCCAGGCCACGAGACCACCCAGTCCCCTCTGGGCATTCTACCTAACATAAATGAAATAGTCCTCTGAAGGACTTGATGATTATGGTCATGCAGACTTCTGGCTTTTAATCCATCAATGTTGGAACATCATGGTGCTTTGAGTAGATGGTGGTGGCGCAAGCCGCCACCACAAAGAAACCAGAAAAAGAAACAGAAGAGAGAGTAGTGGTTAGTACAGATTTTAGAGCCACCATGAATAGTTATTATAATGAATTGGATATACAGAGTATCAGGATTAAATTAAAGTGAAGTTATGAGAAAGCCATGTTAAAATAATGTGTTTTCCGCAGTTTTTTAAAGTGCTCCACTGTATTAGCCTGGAGAATTCCTATTGGAACAGCACATTCACACCATGGACCAAAATTATTATTATTGTTACTAATTAGGCTTTTCAAGTTTTGATTATGTCAAAAGTTATAGTTTAGTTTGTGATGTGTGCTTCTTTGTTTATTTGTGATTTATTTAAGTATTTATTGTTCAAATTAAAGCTGTTCCAAGAAATATTAACATAGTGGATACAGGGAGGGGCAGAGTGGGGGTGGGCAGCCCCAAGAAAATTCCACTTAGGGTCCAGTTTGGCTAGGGGTGGCACTGTTAACACCATACTGGGCAAAACACTAAGGAGGTGTAAAGGCTATGTAATCTTATTGTAACTCTACCAGCAATACTGAATTTAGAAAAAAAAACAAATTATCACCTAGAGGATCTGTACAAAACTTTTTCAAAACCTGGCAGGATCTACTCAATAGCATTTTAAAATAAGCATTTAAATTGAGGAAGCAGATTCTCTTCCCTTTTTTTATTCTGTTTATTTATGTATTCTTCCTACTGTTAAAGTTTTACTCTGCTGACCTAGCTGTCTTTCTCATGGGTGGGGATTGATTTGTTTTGAACCTAGTTTTATAAAACTTGACTTGCTTGCATGGATTGATTTTAATAATTTCAATAAAATATTAAAAAAAATAAATAAATAAAGAACTTTAGTTGCTCTGTACCCTCAATATGTACCTTGCATTTCATTAAAGATATAGTTTTGATTTGTTTCACCATGATGGCTATTACTAGAACCATACTCATTTAACATTTTGATTTTCTAACCACTATTATCATAGTCAAATAATTTTTTGTAATTTTTCAGTATATGTATATGATACACCAATAGTATTTTTAAAATCTTTATTGTGTACCTTTTTCCAATTACATGCCATTATTTTCTTAAATTTTAACTAATGTTTAGTACCTTGACAAAACAAAAATAACTTTAATTGTAAAACACACTGTATATAATAACCAATACAGGGTACATAACAACTATTCATGTATATTGCATGACCAAAAAAACATAGAATAAATAAATAAACAATTAGGGATGCCAAGCAAACAAAAAAACTTTGATAAGAGCACAGCAGGAGAAATGAAATTAATCTCTGGTGGTCTAAAAGCTCACATTGGTCACCTTCCCTGCAGGCATAAAATGAAGGCAGAAATGAAACACAAAGCCTGAGTTTGCAGTCGTTGTCAGTTATCTCCAGAGGATGACTGCACCTTCCATTTGTCTCTAACGGCTTTCCCATATTGACCCACCAGGAACTGCTCAAAAAGTAGGAAAAGGGAACCAAGGAAATGAAGTGAAAGATCAAAACAACAAAAGCAGTATTCCCACCTGCCACAAAAGCAAGATGAAAAAGGTTACCTTTGTTCAAACAAGGCATGTCCAGAAGTATGGTCTCGACTAGGCAATGGAATGGCAACTCAAAAACAATGAAGATTCAAAGTGGATTTAGAAGTGGCCACTGATGATTTATTTTTTTGCATTTACTAGCTGATGATTATTTGACATGGGGAGCGTGTAACTGTAGATTGTACCACCAATATTTTTGATGGCCAGCATCACTTAAGTATTACTGAATGCCATTTACAAACATAGATATAATTTATTTTTAAGGATTGTCAGGGAGAGGTTAACTTTACCCCATATAATAAGAGAAAGAAATTGGTGTCAGTCCTATACTCGAGTGCAAGACAGTAATGTATCATAATAAAGTTAGGCATGTTTAGGGGTGCCATGAAGGTTCAGACTTCTTTGTCTGGCAACTCTAAACTGGCCCTGATTGAGTATGACTAGAAATGGGATGGAGATCCATGCATAGTTGATTGCTATCCTTTAGCCTGCACTGAATCGAACAGAAAATGGATGATTGCTTGACTCTGAAAATAATTAATTGGATAAAGAATCTGTAAATTGTATTTATATTTATAGTAATGAAAGTAAAGAAAAGCTGCAATTTGCGATTCCTGGGAGTACTTCTTCTTCTTCCATATCTTTCTGTCCTCTGCATCTTGTTCTCTTACACTCATCACCTGCATGTCCTCTCTCACCACATCCGTAAACCTTCGCTTAGGCCTTCCTCTTTTCCTCTTCCCTGGCAGCTCTATCCTTAGCATCCTTCTCCTAATATACCCAGCATCTCTCCTCTGCACATGTCCAAACCAGCGCAATCTCGCCTCTCTGACTTTGTCTCCCAACAGTCCAACTTGACCTGACCCTCTAATGTACTCATTTCTAATCATATCCATCCTCATCACACCCAGTGCAAATCTCTGCTTTCTGCTACCTCCAGCTCTGTCTCCTGCTTTCTGGTCAGTGCCACCATCTCCAACACATATAACATAGCTGGTCTCACAACCGTCCTGTAGACCTTCCCTTTCACTCTTGCTGATACCCGTCTGTCACAAATTACTCCTGACACTCTTCTCCACCCATTCCACCCTGCCTGCACTCTCTTTTTCACCTCTCTTCCACAATCCCCATTACTCTGTACTGTTGATCCCAAGTATTTAAACTCTTCCACCTTTGCCAACTCTACTCCCTGCATCCTCACCATTCCACCGACCTCCCTCTCATTTACACACATGTATTCTGTCTTGTTCCTACTGACCTTCATTCCTGTCCTTTCTACAGGATATCTCCACCTCCCTGGGGTGAAGGAACTGTTATTAAAAGTAATTTCCACATTCTGTGGCATTTTTTGCAATCCTACATTCAGGGTCCTTGACATTTAAAGAACTGTGTTCTCATGAGGGAATTGAGAAAAAGTCGATTTCTAGATGCATTGTGATTCTTTCTTGGATGATTCTGTATCGTTGCAAAAAACACCATAATCAGACTTTCATTTTTGTTGATGAATATATTAGTAAATATGCACAGTATAAAATATGCCAAATGCAAAAGTGATACAATGTGAACAAAACATTTAATGGAATAAATAATACAGGATATCTTCAGAGCAACAGACCTTGGAACAACAGATTTTGGGAAAAACTGACAAACACTGAAAAGAATACATTTTTTTTTTATTTTTGGAAAAAGAAAATAGCAAAAATAATTAACATGGTAGATGTACACCCTTAAGATACGTCCACTTTAAGTGTCCATCTCAAGTAGAATGTTTCATTTCTTCAACAGGATGAAGAAATGTGTATAAACTTTTGGCAAATCAATGTGTTTCTTTCTAGACCACAGGCTTGCAAATCTCACAAGATCGAACCTTTGATTACCTTCTCTGCATCAGCTATGTGTAAAGAAGACTCTGAATTCTTATTTCATGAAGGTTGAAATGTCTTTGAAGATATTTCTGTGCAAAATATCTTCAGTACTGACAGGGTCTATAAAGGCATACATTTCTACATATGAATAGAGACCTAAACATTCCTAGCACAAGAGTAGGGTGTTGCTCCCAAATATGCTTCTAGCTATCGTATGCCAACAAGCTGGTTAATCTGTCCACTGAGTGGAAATGTGCTGAGTTGACTGAGTGCATATTTCTGTTATTTATTCCTCAATCGTATATGTGACTCGGGTGATTTTTTTTTTCTCCAAGCCACCACTGTAGATTTTCAGGAGACAGTAATGATCACATTTTTTCAACACTGATGGACTTGTTCATAAAGAATTTGTTCCCGTGGACAGACTGTTAATTAGTGACATTACATTTGATAAAACTTTACTTGGAAAAGGTGTTTATGAAGCCACTAAGAAAAAGTACATCAGGCGCTTAACCCTTCTCCCTTATTTGAAATGATTGGAGGCCACTTTAATGCTTTATACATATATACATTACATATAAAATATATATAATATAATATACACATTACAAATAGTATATATTATATATATACACTTTACTACAACTCATTCTCATAATACTCTGAAGCAGCTTCCTTGTTTGTCATAAACCCACCTCCGGTGCTAAGAGTTCACAACTTCAGATGAGTTCTTGTTACTTTGTGGTAGACTGCTGTTTGTAACCTAATTTATCATAGAACTGTCAAACTTTTTTTTTCCCACAGCATAGACCAGTATCATGATCATTGTAGGTTAACAGGTTGCCTCAAATATTGGGACTTGTCTGCGTACTTATTTCAGCAAATATATTTCAACAGCATCTGACACATTTATTTTCGTCACCCTGCGTAAAACTGAAGCTGTCAGAGCAATTTGGCTCTGTTGGACTATCGTCGTTTCATCTTGAAGGTAATTGGGTTCTTCTTACATTATGATTATTCATGGCAACTTTAATGCCTGTTTTTACAGAACCTTGAGAAACACAGTCGTCAGAAGCATTATTAATAATTCTAAATTCATAACATTTTCCCAATATGATTATTCAGAATGCCAGAAGGCACATGTTATTTTATTTTGTTGTACTAAAAAGCACTGAGGCATTTTCCAAACCCAATGTTTTAAATCTACAATAGATGTTCTCAACATTGAACTTTTGCACTGCTTCCTATACAATTCTACTTCTTCATTAAATAAAGATAACAACACATCATGTAACTCAATGTGTTTTAGCTGTACAGTACAAATGTTTTGATTATCTCATTTATTTTATGATAATTTGATTAATCTATCTTGAGTTTATCTATCTATCTATCTATCTATCTATCTATCTATCTATCTATCTATCTATCTATCTATCTATCTATCTATCTATCTATCTATCTATCTACATAGTGAGGTTTCTGAACTCTTCTTTTTGATATGCCTAAGCATGACTGCTGCGTCTGTGGAGGCCTGCTTGTCCGACACAGAGGTAACCACAGGTTCACAGCACAGCAGTATAGCGCCGCGGAAACAACTGCAAGCCAATCAAGATCATGCAATACGAACCTGTCTTTGATGGGTGATACAAGGAACATTATAAATACAGGGAACAGTATAACTTGGCCACTGACCTGGCCTCGACTATGCCTGTTTGCTGTTTCTATGTATCTGAGAGTGGTAGATCCTGCTGCAATAAATAACTGTGCTGTTCCTGTTTCAAGATGAATAAAGCTGGTTTTGCTAAAGTACTGAGACTCAGCCTCATGTTTTGGGGTGCAAGACAGGGACTTGCGTGTTTATGTATATATATATAAAAAAGAGAGGGGGGGAAATGCTCTCTAACAAAGGTAAAGGGCTTTGTGATGTTGGAAATGTTCATGTTATCTGCAAAATCTTTTTTCCCCCAAAAGAAATAGGAATACCACATGGAAAACACATGCATAGGCAGATATTAATTGTTCAAATGTCTTGAAGAACTTGTTCTTTACTTCACATTTTCAGTTCTTATGGCTCAATGTTATGGCAGCAGTATTCTGTATACATTTGGAGACTACGCTGTCTCTGTATCTTCTAATGGATGAGTTTTATCATCTACAAAGGGTAACATCTTTTTCTATGCAGCAAAAATATGATACTGTAACAGGTTTAATAAAGATCTCTTATGTTGCTTGATAAGCAATTTGAGGTATTAGCAAAAAAGGAAATTCAATTAATAGAATGTTACTAATATTTCAAAGTCCCCTTCAACATTAATTCACATAGAGAACCTACAAGCCCCTATTACTTATTTAATCAAGAACTCTTTTTATCCCTCTTGTTTTAATCTGCCAAGGATAGATAGCCTGAAATATGAAGCAGCAAGGCCAGTGAATAAAAATGGAAAAAACTATAATAAAACTCCACATCTTTCACAGCATTGAATATAAACAAGTTTAGCACTTCCTTGAATTCTATTCATTTTCTTTTTGGTCAGTTTAAAAGATCATTTTGGGCGTTGTATACTGTACATGTGTCATGATTTGGCCTGGGCTATGTCTATGGCCCCTTCTCTGTTGCCTTTGCTCATTAATCAGTGTGAGCTCCGATCATTTTCTTGTATGTTTAATTAACTTATTGGAGGCAAAACCTTTCAAGACCCTTCATTTTTCAACACTGGGTCTTTCCAAGGTGGGCTTTATTTTTAAAAATTAGTTTATATCTATCTGTCCATTTTAAAGATGTTGTTTTTTAACTTTTGATTCTTGAGCTGTGTCACCATTTTGTTTTGTTTGTATTGTTTCGGAAAGAATCTGGTCACCCTGCCTATATATTAATATCCGAAGCAATACTTGCATTGTAGACCCCAGATCTTACGGTAATCACTAGCTTGCACTGCCCTCCTTTAGTACTTTTTCACCAGACCACTCCTGACACTTTGAGTCTTGTTTCTATCTCTCCACTGGTCAGAAAGCCTTATTTTCCTAATGCATTGATCAGTTTTATACAAACAGTATGTATCTAATGGCTCCCCAATGCAATGATGTACTCTGCACGCGTGACAATATTGACCCTGTGAACCTAAGAACTGCATTCAGCCAGTGGGTTATAAAATGAATGGATGGAATGTTTATAGAAGGCACACACCGAGTGATGAACTGTGCAGACCTGAGTTGTAGCCTATCCTAGCTCAAATTAAGTACTTGTTCTCAGCAAGAGATGTGTTTTATTTTTTCTTTTTTAGTGTGCATTCTTTGACATCTTTTACACTGAGGAATACTGACATCTGAAAATTGGCTGAAAAACAAAACATGGTACGCTGTCTCTTGGTATTACAAAAATAGTATTCACCACGCTGACATGGACATTCCTGCAGGTGTCGATTTCTACCGGGTAACCATGAAAAAAGTTCTGATGGAGCACACAAATACCCTCAATCATTAATTCTATGTTTCTACGTTAGAGACCAATTGTTATTTAGAAAGTTTAAAATTTCATAAATTATGTATAATTGCCATCTCTGCATTGGTATGGTTTAAATGAGCATCCAGTGACAGAATGACGCTCTTTTCAGGGCTAGTTTCTGCCTTGTGCAAGATGCTGCCAGGCACAAACATTTACACCAACACCAACATACAACTGGGGGAAAATTAGAATCACCAAATTACCTAACATACAGACCTTTGGGGATGTAGGAAGAAAACCAAAGTACATGGAGGAAAACCAAAACAGACATGAGGAACATTCAAACTACATGCAGACGATGTTTGTTTGGCAGAATCTAAACCCAGGGGACAGGATCCAGGTGGCAATACAACTATTCCCATTATATATGACACTATGCACTTTATATAAAGCTTTAGATAATATTTATCTAAGCAGAAGCAGAAAAGGGGATAGAACCCAAAAAAAACATAAAAAATATCACCTCTTCTATACTGTACTGAATTAGCCACATGAATGAATGTATGAGTTCAGGTTTATACATAGAATAATGAAGTTCTTAACTGCAGATCTCCACAGAACAGTTGACAAAAATGCAATCCAAAAAATAAATAAAAAGATATATATAGCATGCAACATACAATAAATAAGGTTTAGTAGACGGACTAGTCCCACGGGCCCAGATGTGATTTTTCGACTGAGAATCCAAGATCTTACTTAATAGTGTATAATGATCTGCAGCAAAATCCATAGCTGAAAAGGCTCCACACACCTGATTTCTTCCTAAAAACCTACCACCAATTTCCTGCAGTCCATGCTCAGTGACCTCCTTGGTTATCCACTCATCATAAAAATCTCAGACCAGCACTCAGTAATCAGTGATATGTACAAATAATGTATTAACAACTCCTCAAACTAATGAAAAAGAATTACCTTACAACACAACCCACCCACCAAACAACAAATACATTCCCAAATCAAAGCTTAATATTTACATATTAGGATGCACAATGACATTGCAATTATTGTCACATTCTTGCAGAAAATAAAAGTCTTTATAGTCTTGGACAGGACAATCGCAGCCAGGAGAAATCCACACGAAACAGCCAGAAATATAAAATAAATGTTCAGTCCTACTAGGAAATATGGTGGGGCGCTTCAGCAAAAAGTACAAAAGCAAAGCATTTGTCTTCTGAGATGCATTTCACTTATATATCTGGGCAAGTTCCCACTTCCATGAGATGGTTTCACAGTTTATGTTTCCCGTGCTTGGTTGTTGTTACTTCCTGCTTCTCATCTAGGTGTCTCTCGCGCTACTTTTCCAGGTTAAATCCCCTTTAGGAAACCCATCCTGACCCTGCAGCATCTCCTACTTAAAGGTACAAGTCTGCTTTTTCTCTACGACAAGGTTAACCCACACCGACCCAAAGTTCCCAGGCATACTTTTAAGGAGAGAACAAACAAACATAAGGCCTAAAGTACATGTGGTGTTCGCTACAATTGTTCTTGAATCTAGTGGCGTGAGTGCCAATGGCCCTGTACCCTGTCAGGCCTCTCTGCAGTGCTTTACGATCTTTTGCCTTGCAGATGCTGTACCAGGCTGTGATTCAGCCTCTGAGAATGAACTCTACTGTGCTGTTGTGAGAACAGAAAGAGAAATATGAACTATCCTCACAGGCGCTGGCAAGCCTTTTTGACAAAAAACGAAATGTGTTCAATTCATCAGTTATTGTCACTCCAAGTGACAAAAAGTACTCCTCACTCTTTCAACAGCATCCATTCCCTTGTAGATTTAATGTGGTCTTCTTTCTGATTTCAGAAGTCTGTGACCAGCTCCTTGGTTTTGCTGACATTAAGGGTGAGATTGTTGTCCTGGCACCACAGAGTCAGCAGGTAAACCTCTCCTCTGTAACCCATCTCATCATTGTTAGTGATCAGGGATATGATGCTGGTAGATTTAATGATAGATTTGGAGCTGTGTCTGGCCACACAGTCAGAGGTGAACAATGAGTCAGAGCTGTGTCTAGGTATAGAGTTGGTGGTTAGTTTTTCTGCTACCACAGTTTTAATTTCTGAGCTGTTATCAAAGAAAAGTCAAGCAAAATGACACCTTTCATTGGCTAACTAAAAAGATTAGAATATGCAAGCTTCCGAGGCAGCTCAGGGTCCTTCTTCAGGCATCTATATTGTATTCTCCAGATGTGCCAGGATGGTATGAACTGCAACTGGCCTTTGTGGACCAATTTTGGCAAAATGCAAACTGGAGATGATAATGATTATCTGGAATGTTCTTTTTAATGTGTTCTGGTCCGTCATCACAATTGCTCTGTAGTCATTTAGACAGTTCACTTTTGTTTACTTATGTATTTCGTCCATTCATATTATACAATCTCCTTCACTCCTGCTTTCTGAAAATCCAATAAGTATATCCTTACTCAAATAAGTGTCATATTTTGCAATTCATCCATTTTCTGAATGTACTTATTCCAATTTAGGATCAAAGGTAGCCAGATCATAATAGAGGAGCTAACACAGCTTGGAAGGCCAGTTCATCATGGGTCACTCTAATGTACACATATACATTTAAACAATTTATTGATGCCCATCTCCCTTAACTGTACCAGAATAAGCCTGAGAAATACCCATATTAACATGAAGGAAACCTACCAATTCCATCCAGATTTTGACTTGGCCAGGATTCAAATCTAGACTGTTGGAGCTGTGAGACAGCAGTGCTAACCACTATGCCATTGTAATGGTGAAACATCCATCCATCCATCCATTTTCCAACCCGCTGAATCCGAACACAGGGTCACGGGGGTCTGCTGGAGCCAATCCCAGCTAACATAGGGCACAAGGCAGGAAACAATCCTGGGCAGGGTGCCAACCCACCGCAGGACACACACAAACACACCCACACACCAAGCACACACTAGGGCCAATTTATAATCGCCAATCCACCTAACCTGCATGTCTTTGGAATGTGGGAGGAAACCGGAGCGCCCGGAGGAAACCCACGCAGACACGGGGAGAACATGCAAACTCCACGCAGGGAGGACCCGGGAATTGAACCCAGGTCCCCAGATCTCCCAACTGCAAGGCAGCAGCACTACCCACTGCGCCACCGTGCCGCCTAATGGTGAAACAATAAATTATAAATAAAAAAACAACAAATAAAGTAAGTAGGAAGAATGCAAACACCCTTATCTCTTACTTTATCTGGGATTTCTGCCTGTGGTGTGCAAAACATTTGTTCCACGTCATACTGTTAGCTAACAGGAATATTTTAAACCTCTGCATTGTGATAGATAGATAGATAGATAGATAGATAGATAGATAGATAGATAGATAGATAGATAGATAGATAGATAGATAGATAGATAGATAGATAGATAGATAGATAGATAAAATTTGTCATCTGATGCTTTAGTTTTCACTAAAATATTAAAAAAGCAAAGATAACATCACTGTATCCATTCATCTAGTTTCAAATCCATTTAATCTTTTTATAGCAGGGATCTTAAACTCTAGTCCTGGAGGGCCACAGTGGCTGCAGGTTTTCATTCTAACCCTTTTCTTAATTAGTGACCTGTTTTTGCTGCTAATTAACTTCTTTTGAATTAATTTTAATTGACTTGTTTTTTTAAGATTTGTTCCCCGGAATTTCTTCATCATTCCTTTCTTTCCTTAAATGGCACCCAAACAGAAATGAAATTTGAAGTGAGTGATCCAACAAAACACCAACTAAGTCAGGGCCCCAAACTCCAACCAATTTCATTCCAACCAGCTGCTTAATGAGGAGACGAGTCTTGTTCTTAATTAAACTCGTTCTTTAATTCCATGGTTTGTTGCTGCTCTCATTGTGCAATACCATACATTTTCAAAATTGTTGATTTTCTCTTTTCTAAGAGCACTGGTAAAATGTTTTGGTGACCTGAGCAAATTAACATTACTGAGACCTCCACCCTTTTTATTTTCAGATATTGTATGATGGTCACAGTCATGTTTTGGTTCATTATGTATCTCATTATTGTTTGACTGATAATTAAGTAAAAGAAAACAATTATTGGGTCTGAGTCTTCAAGAGCAAGTCAGTTAAAATTAATTCAAAAGAAGTTAATTAGCGGCAAAAACAGGTCACTAATTAAGAAAACGGTTAGAATGAAAACCTGCAGCCACTGCGGCCCTCCAGGACTGAAGTTTGAGATCCCTGATTTACAATATATTTAAATACTTACTGCTGGTCTTTCTATGTCACTTTTAATACCTGCACATTTTATACTGTTGATTAGTGATTAGTGAGCGGAAGCACAGAGTAGCTGCGTCTCCCACAGGCACATAGCCTTTTGCAAACACCCGAGTAAGTTCAACTAAAGTAAAGCCGACAGCTGA
The DNA here is from genome assembly GCF_900747795.2 of Erpetoichthys calabaricus. Classification (NCBI taxonomy): domain Eukaryota; kingdom Metazoa; phylum Chordata; class Cladistia; order Polypteriformes; family Polypteridae; genus Erpetoichthys; species Erpetoichthys calabaricus. The sequence goes on along the minus strand of NC_041399.2, from coordinate 63,189,570 downwards.
CCAGGAGCAATTCCGGCAGTGAGAAATCAAAGTTGATCGCTCAGCGGGCGGTGGAAACTTAAAGCCGACAGTCTCTTAGTGATTCAGAAGTTACTGCAAAAATGGAGAAGATGATATCAACACTAAACGGAAGTTCAATCTGTTCTCTGCCTGTCAAGGGCACGTTTATATGTTGTGTGTCCTGCAGCATGTACAGCTCAGGTTTTCCGGCCGACAGTGTAGACAGCTTCACCTGCCAAAAGTGTTTAGTTAATTTAGAGTTTGTTGGAAAAATACATGAATTGGAGGACCGAGTTAGGAACCTGATAGCAATTAGGCAAACCGAAAATTGGATCGATTCAGTTTGTTTAGACAATTTGGCTACTTCTAATTCAGCTTCAGTCTCTCCAGGTCCCAATGTAGTCAGCGCGCGGCCGAAGTCAGCAGCACCAATTCAGCCACTGGGTGAGTGGGTAACAATAAGACAGGGGTCTAAGAAGCCAAAATTTAGTCCCCCGGCACCCAGGTCACCAATTAGGACCCAGAATAGATTCTCAGCACTCTGCAGCACGCCTGTGGTAACTGAGAATAAGAAAGTCCTCATAATTGGCGATTCCATAGTGCGGAATGTTAGAATTCCAAACTGTGTTAAACCAGCAGTTAATGTTAAATGCCTCGCAGGGGCCAAGATTTATGGCCTAGAGGCCGCATTGGACCGTGTTGCCGACGATGAAGTATCTACCTTATTGCTGCATGTCGGCACTAATGATATTTATTTATAGCAATCTGAGGTATTAAAGAGGAACTTCATCTCTTTATGCATCAAAGCTAAAAGAATTTAGTTGTATCTGGCCCCTTACCAAGATTATATAGAGGGGATGTGATTTATAGCAGATTGCATTCCCTTCACTGCTGGTTAGAAACCTGGTGTGCAAATAAAAACATAGTGTTTGTAAACAATTGGGATGATTTTTGGGAAAGGCCTGGATTTTTCAAAAGAGATGGTCTTCATCCTAACTGGAGGGGATCTTATGTATTATCCCAAAATATGGCAGCAAAACTGCCTGGTTGACTGATCAGAGCGCCATCCAGGCTGCAGTCATGTGATCTTAAGTCACAGGCTATTGTTTATCCCACCTGTTACTATCCTGAAGCTGTTAACCAAAATCCCTGTTGTGGGGCATCCATTAAATTTAGTCTTGATACAAACCTTAAATTAATTGATAACCAAAAAATAAGGTGTATAATTAGACCAAGGGATAAAACCAGACCCTCCACCAGGGGCATCTGTAATAGAAATCTACTTCAAATTAAAACAAAAAACATATCACCAGTTCAGAAAGAAGCATACAGTTTTAAATTCTTCTTATTGAACATTCGCTCTCTTGGCAGTAAAGCTGTTTTGGTAAATGATATTATATTAAGTACAAAATCTGATCTGTGTCTTCTCACTGAAACCTGGCTTAGTAAATGTGACACTGTTCCCCCAGCTGAGGCGTCACCAGATGGATACTCGTTACTTCATACGTCTAGAGATTCTGGTCGAGGAGGAGGCCTTGGAATAATTCATTGTAACAAAATGCAAATCACATCTAAAAATTTAGGCAACTTACATCCTTTGAGGGATTCATTTTAAATATTAAAACAGATTCCAACACAATTATAGTGCTAGTCTACAGACCACCAGGGCCATATTCATTGTTCATGACTGAATTTAGCATTTAAATTCTGAATTTATCTGATTTGGCTATAAATTATGATCACGTAGTACTGATGGGGGATTTTAATGTACACATTAATGTGGAAACTGACACTTTTAGCAAATGTTTTACTTATTTGTTAAATTCAGTAGGATTTTGTCAGATTGTGAAAGGTCCAACTCATAATCATAACCACACATTAGATTTAATTATAACTTACAAAGTTGAAATTCAAACTTTAAATATTACTCCATTAAATGAAGTTATTTCCAATCACTACTTAATTACATTTGATTTAGTCCTGCCCTTGCCAACACACTCACAGATTAAAACAAAAACAGTGCGACATCTAGATTGTAATTCTACTTCAAAATTTATAGATACTTTGAGTAAGTCGAGTGTAAATTGTGGAAAACCATTTAGATCAGTTAACATCAAATGTAAACGTGGAAAACAATTTAGATCAGCTAACATCACATTATAATGTGACCTTGAGAGATGCTCTGGATACAGTGGCTCCCCTTAAAACAAAAGTAATCAAAGCACACAGAAACTCTCCCTGGTTTAATGAAAACACTCGAGCTCTTAAATTAGAGTGTCGAAAACTGGAGCGCAGATGGAGAACAACAAAGCTACATGTTTTTCAAATTGCATGGACAGACAGTGTTAATAAATATAAAAAAGCCTTCTTTAAAGCTCGCTCAGAATACTATTCTACAATAATAGATAGCAATAATAAAAATCCTCGGGTACTGTTTAGAACAGTGGCTAAATTAACAAATGGAAATTCAGATCTACAGATCTGCAAAATACCAACAGATATTAGCAGTACAGACTTTATGAACTTCTTCAATGAGAAAATTAAAAATACAGTATAAGATCCCAGATCTTAGCATCACAGTACAAACCAAATACTAGCTTAGCAGACCCTGTCTCACATTGCATTCAGCACTTTAGTAATTTTAATCCTGTAACCGAGCAGTCTTAACTTTAATTTCTAAAATGAAGCCCACTACTTGTTCCCTAGATCCAGTGCCAACAAAACTAGTAAAAGGTGCAATGGATGTTCTTGCAGCGCCTATTCTAAACATTATCAATAGTTCATTATTGCATGGCACAGTACCTGAAGCACTAAAAGTGTCAGTCATTAAACCATTACTTAAAAAGTCAGACCTAGACCCACACATACTATATAATTATAGGCCTATTTCAAATTTACCCTTTCTCTCTAAAATACTAGAAAAAGTATTCGCCACTCAGCTTCAGTCACACCTTATGCATTACAATTTATTTGAGAAATTCCAGTCTGGTTTTCGCACTGGTCATAGTACAGAAACAGCACTAATGCGGGTTGTAAATGACATTATGATATCCTCTGATGAAGGAAACTCCACTGTAATTATGTTGTTGGACTTAAGTGTAGCATTTGACACTATTGACCATTCTATTTTACTGCACAGGCTAGAAAATGATGTTGGGCTACAGGCACCATGCTCACCTGGTTTATAGTGATCCCTCGCTATATTGCGCTTCGCCTTTCGCGGCTTCACTCCATCGCGGATTTTATATGTAAGCATATTTAAATATATATCGCGGATTTTTTGCTGGTTCGCGGATTTCTGCGGACAATGGGTCTTTTAATTTCTGGTACATGCTTCCTCAGTTGGTTTGCCCAGTTGATTTCATACAAGGGACGCTATTGGCAGATGGCTGAGAAGCTAGATTGCTTACTTTTCTCTCTCTCTTGCGCTGACTTTCTCTGATCCTGACGTACGGGGATTGAGCAGGGGGGCTGTTCGCACACCTAGACGATACGGACGCTCGTCTAAAAATGCTGAAAGATTATCTTCACGTTGCTATCTTTTGTGCAGCTGCTTCCTGAAACGACATGCTGCACGGTGCTTCGCATACTTAAAAGCTTGAAGGGCACGTATTGATTTTTGACTGAAAAACAAACTCTGTCTCTCTCTCTATCTCTCTCTCTCTCTCTCTCCCTGCTCCTGACGGAGGGGGTGTGAGCTGCCGCCTTCAACAGCTTTGTGCCGCGGTGCTTCGCATACTTAAAAGCCAAACAGCCCTATTGATTTATTTGCTAGAGATTGTTTTCTCTATCTATGTGACATTCTGTGCTCCTGACACGCACTCCTTTGAAGAGGAAGATATGTTTGCATTCTTTTAATTGTGAGACAGAACTGTCATCTCTGTCTTGTCATGGAGCACAGTTTAAACTTTTGAAAAAGAGACAAATGTTTGTTTGCAGTGTTTGAATAACGTTCCTGTCTCTCTACAACCTCCTGTGTTTCTGCACAAATCTGTGACCCAAGCGTGACAATATAAAAATAACCATATAAACATATGGTTTCTACTTCACGGATTTTCTTATTTCGCGGGTGGCTCTGGAACGCAACCCCTGCGATGGAGGAGGGATTACTGTAGTTCTTATTTATCAAATCGATTCCAATATGTACAGAAATGTGCTGACAGTACTCCATCATTATACACAGAAGTTCAATATGGTGTCCCGCAGGGCTCAGTACAGGGACCTTTACTGTTTTCACTTTACATGCTTCCACTGGGATCTCTCATTAGGAAGCATAATGTTAATTATGCAGATGACACTCAGTTATACCTTTCATTTAGAACAAATGAAGTTTCTCCAATGTTGTCTTTAATTAGTTGTATTAGTAAATTAAAGGAGTGGATGAATGAGAACTACTTGTCTTTAAATACAGATAAAACAGAGATGGCGGATCAGCGTCAGATAACGCTGATCACAACAATATTTTGTCATCATTTAACTCAGTTGGAATCCCCATTAATTTCACTGAATCAGCCCGCAATCTAGGAGTTATCTTTGACTCTAGCATGTCAATTAAAGCGCATATTACAAAGTATGTCCAAATCATGTTTCTTCCATCTTAAAAATGTTAGGAAATTAAGGCACTTTCTAAATAAACAGGATTCTGAGATATTAATTCATGCATTTATTTCTAGTAGGATTGACTACTGCAATGCGGTGTTCACTGGATGTTCAAACTGTTCTTTATACAGCCTCCAGTTAATCCAAAATGCTGCTGCAAGAATTATTACAAGAACAAGAAAATACGAACACATAACTCCAGTTCTTAAATCCTTACACTGGCTCCCGGTTTTAGGGCAGATTTCAAAATCCTCCTTTTATCATATAAAGCATTAAATGGCCAAGGTCCGGCTTACTTGTCTGAACTTATAATGACTTACAAACCTGAGCGCACATTAAGATCTCAAAATGCCGGTCTGCTTATGATTCCAAGGATTAATAAAATAACAATGGGAGGTCGAGCTTTCAGTTACAGGTCCCCTAAACTGTGGAATGGTCTGCCTGCTACTATAAGAGATGCCCCTTCGGTCTCAGCTTTTAAATCCCTGCTGAAGACTCACTACTTCAGTTTAGCATATCCTGACTAGAGCTGCTGATTAACTGTGCAGACTGCATCTCTGTTGTTAGTCATTAGCACTAAAACATAAGTAACATGATAGTTATAATTAGATACTAACCCTCACCTATTCTGTTTCTCTTCTCGGTACTCAAATGTGGCACTTAGTGCCACGGCCCACCTGCCAAGTTGTTTTGCCTGCCTAAGATAAAGTCATCCCTGATGGAGGATCACTGGAATCATGGGAAAGAGGGGTCCTTTCATCAGATTGGCTGGCCCAGAGCCGCGGAATGGCCAAATGGGGGAGGCAGCTTAATGAATGAGGTCTCCAGGACTCTAAACAAATCCAAATCATATTATGTGAGATCATCTACTGTTAAATTCTGCTACGTACTTCTAAAATTTGTATTTTTATACTGTATTGAGGATTTGTTCTGTTCTGTGTATTGTATTGACCCCCTTCTTTTTGACACCCACTGCACACCCAACCTACCTGGAAAGGGGTCTCTCTTTGAACTGCATTTCCCAAAGTTTCTTCCATTTTTTCCCTACAAGGTTTTTTTTTGGGAGTTTTTCCTTGTCTTCTTAGAGAGTCAAGGCTGGGGGGCTGTCAAGAGGCAGGGCCTGTTAAAGCCCATTGTGGCACTTCCTGTGTGATTTTGGGCTATACAAAAATAAATTGTATTGTATTTATTAAGTGTCATAGAAAAACAGACCAAAAAAAACAACATTATCTATCTATATATACCTATATGTATATATATATATATATATATATATATATATATATATATATATATATATATATATATATAAATGGTTGAAATAGTTTACTGTCAAATAAATGCAAAGAGTACGCGACACGTGTTTCGCCCTCATTCTGGGCTCATCAGGCGTACACACTCCACTGCACTCCCTCTCGGGAATCGAACCTCGGACTAAATAAACGAACCACACGCCGTGGCGCAACGTTAGGGGCATCGCCTCTGGCGCTGATGTCCGAGGTTCGATTCCCGAGAGGGAGTGCAGTGGAGTGTGTACGCCTGATGAGCCCAGAATGAGGGCGAATATATATCTATATAGATCTATATATATATATATATATATATATATATATATATATATATATATATATATATATATATACATACACACATAAAACATCCATCCAGCGGCTTTTAAACTTATTTTGCTGATTCACTTTGTATTGGAGATATTAGATTTGTCACATTTTGAAATCATTTAATAACAGATTTTTATTGTGGAGTTTTCAGTTAGTACATTAGAATATGGTTTCCAGAATTCTGCTGTTTGCACTGGCAAAATGGGTTATTTGCAAGTTATACTTCTTGACACACCCTTTCTTTTATTGTATTATTATTAGTTATGTGCTGCCCTCTACAGGGCTACCTGGTCAGTGTAAATAAGAACAGCATGCTAACAAAGAGTTCTTTGATGTTTTCTGGGGATTTTGTAATCAGCACAAATTTCCATATTAAGTTGCAATTGCCCTTTAAATCTTTTTACTTACATCTATTCTTGTAAACAGTGTTTTCAGTTATATTGTGTATTTGCTTTATGACAACTTATCAAATTTTGAAATTTAACTAAAAGTACCTTTTACAAATAAAACACACAGGATAGCCTAACGAAACAAAAAGGCTGTTATTTTTCTAACATCAAATCTGACTGACTCAGAAAGACAATTGTAATTCTCAGCATGGTGCTAGAGTAATGTTAGTATACTGTATCGGTGTTTCTCTGTTTATTTACAAGAAGCACGGCAGTAGGTCTTTCATTTCTGGCAGCGCAATGTGTCTTCAAAGGGTGTGCAGAAGACATAACATTTGAACTAATCTGACAGCTGCCCTTAATTCGTCATGGACAGATCTGAGTCTCAGTGGGACACCTCACTCCTAGGCAGTTTGATATGACGTAGTGTAATGTAAATATTATATGAAACTTAGTGTATGAAAAGCATAATCTGGGAACCCCCTCACTTATTTGGTTCCCTGCCTGCTGCATAAGACCAATACAAGTCTGAAAGGGCAGATAACCCAGATGATTTCCTCAGTATCATTTCTTTACAAATTGATATCACCGAATATAACAGATTCATAGCCCTCTCTGCATTTCTGTGACACAGACACAGTTCTGCTTGAGAGTCACTTATCTCCAAACTGTAAAGCTAATCTGTAAATTTCAGCAGGCTTCACATTTTCTTACACAAAAGACTGCATCAAACTGTTATACATCAGTAGGCACTAGGTTCAGTAGAGCCAATAATATTTATACTCAGAGTACATTATAGGTCGGTGGCAAAGTTGCAGAGTAGTGTAATGATTTAATATCTTCACCACTTACTGTGCAACTGAAAAAAAAATATTTCTAGAGAAATTAGATCTGCAAATGGCTGTGTGTAAACCGCATTCCAATGGAAGCATGTTTTTTTTATTTGAGCAAAATTTTCCCTCTTGATCATTTGATTAGTAAACTGTTACATTTTCTCCAGTATATCACCTTGCCATTTTTATATGCAGAGGTTTGCAGGGTTGCACACTTTATGTGATAAATAAAAGAAACATTTGCATCAGTAGGATTATGCGAGCTAGCACAATGCAGCAATTATAAAATTATGATTTCTGTCCAAATTGGATGTTAGTGATTGAAAGCTGACAATCAAAATTAAGAGACTGTCCTGAATAAAAGGAAGGCATGTAATCCAAGTTTGCGGTTATTAAAATACAACAGCTCAATGTGTAGATCTCATAGCAGGTAATGTAAAAAGAATGAACTAAGCTTTAAATTGAACCTCTGTGGAGTCTTGGGATCAACTATACATCCATGCTGTTGCATGTAGATTTCAGGTTTCACAGACTAAAAAATGGAAAGTGCAGACATGTCGCGGAGCTGTATATATATACTGTATGGTTGTCCTGCTTGAAATTTGGATCTCAGCCTGCTGCTTCTTCAAGCTATTTCATTGAAATATTTAACATGTTCACTTAATTTCTCAATATAGGAAGTCAACTACTAATGAAGTAAATACTATAAAGGACTGGTGACCCATAATTAGTTTCCACCTTGTATCTATGTGCTGCTAGGAAAGGCTCAGGCTTTGTATGACTCCAAACGTAAAAGTGAGGTAGAGAATAATAGATGAATGACAAATATTTTACCAATAAGGAGTTAGGACATTCTCCCAACAAACGATTATGTTAAAATGTTGTTTTTTAAAACTTTACTAGGGGGTGCGCTACGCTCCAGCCACTTCGCGACTCTGCTGTTCGCATTGTGAAACAGGGGTGGGGAGCTGGACGCACGCTAAGGAGATGCGGATGGATCAGCTGCTGGCTTTCTGCTGCTGCTGCCAAGCTGTGTGTTCTGCTTGTCACACTGCATGTTGACCATTTAAAAGCCTGTACAGCAGCTGTCCTTTAGTCTCACTGCCTTGTCTCATGAGCCATCAAAGTGTCTTCTGAGAAGATCACGTATCAACCTGAGATTTTTTTATTATAATAAGAGAGATGTGTTTATTTGTCTTGTTTCTACAACATCTATTAAATGAGTTGTTCCTAAGTAAAATACCTTCAATATTTTCAATTTCCTTTTCCTCTTGCCCTGGTGAGGGTCATAGTAATAAAAGACTGAGTGGAGAAGCAGCAGTTCTCAGCAAAGACTCAAGTTTTGCTTTCACTAAATGTTAAGATAATCATTCCAGTTTGTCCTGAGGTGGAATATATCTTGTACAGCTCAAAGAGAAGCCATGTATGGTACACTTCCAGGAGAAAACACCTTGAAGGCTTCCTCAGCAGATGTTTCAAACTCCTCAACCACCTCCTCTCAATTCAAAGTAGCAATGGCTTTATTCTGAGGTTCAATCAGATTTCTGAGACAAATGCATGGGACCTTTAGAGAGAAATTAGGATATTATATATTTCATGCACTTCCCATAATGTGTGATCACAGTCTGTGTACTGGGGCACAGATTGACTGAGTGTTTTGTCAGCTACCATGGTCAGCTACCATTATAACAACATGTTATGGTATAGTGATCATATAAATGCTTTCACTATCTCAATCCATTCCCATCACAGATGAACAAAGACAATCCAAAAACACCCTCAGAGAGAGCACTTAACTCCTACTAACTGACTACCTAACTCCTGACTACCCATTTTAACGTACTGTCACACACGTGCGAATGGGAGGCAGCTAATGGGCCTTAATAGCGATAAAATTCCACATCAGACCAGGGAGTGGCGAGGTGCACAGACTTTCTCTCTCAATCCTCTGCAGACCATTCACGGGAAATCCCATCCAGTTCTGGTGACCATGATGACATAACTTCCAGTCTCAGCCTTTAAAGCCACCATCTTTGCACATATGAATCAGTTCTGTTTTGGACCTTGAGCTGAACACAATGCAGTAAAAAACTTACCCATTTGCAGCCAGGGCATATTATATGGGTGACTGCCCCAAACCTTTGATGTCTCCTGTTCATTCTTGTTACAGTACCAACGTACATTCAGAAGTGAATCCCTTATCTGCATGTTGGTGATCCCGTTTAGCTAATGCAAGAATTACATCATCATCTGCAAACAGATATCCCCAAACTTTATTCCTTCTAAACCTTGGATATTATCACCATGAAACTGAAAATCAGAATGCAGACAATATTTTCATTCCCTACCCACCTTACCCCAACAGATATACAACAGTTTAACACTTTCATAAGCTTGCTCCAAATTGACAGAGTAGAGAGTTAAAAGAATCTCACAAGTTTTCAAACAGCCATGTAAAGGTAAAAAACTAGTCCAAGGTTCCATGACCAGGGTGGAATACACTTTATCTAAAGAAAGGAAAGTCTAGCTTATCTCCTTTATAGCATGCCAAAATATTATCCTAGTGCATCTGGATAATGGCAACTTTAACACAAGTGTCCAGTTTATATATAGCTCAGCATATAAAAATTTTATGCAATCAAAGGTGAACACCAAACTCCTCAATTTAGAACTTAGTACCACACTCTGCAACTGGATACTCGGCTTCCTAACCATCAGACCTCAGCATATAAGGAATGGCAACATCCCATCCTCCAAGTTGACCCCCAACACCAGGCACTCCAGAGGATACTTTTCAGAGCCCCCTTCAGTACTCATTGTTCACCTATTACTGTGTGGTTAGTCACTGCTCCAACTCCATCAATAAATCTTCTGATGTCTCCACCATCATCATAGGCCTGATCACCAACAATGATGAGACATCTTACAGAGAAGCAGGTCTACCTGCTAATTAAGTTGTGCCAGGACAAAAATCCCACTCTTTATGTCAACAAAACCAAGGAGTTGATCATAGACTTCAAAGGAAAAGTCAGTCCACACTGCCACTTACAACAAAAAGTATGCTGTAGAAAGGGTGAACTGTTTTAAATTTCTTGCAATAGCTACATTACACATTTTGGCTTTTGTCAAAAGGGCACACCAGCATTTCAACTTCCTGAAGAATCTGAGGACACTTTGCAGTTCTGCATCTGTTCTCATAAATGTCTACATCATCTCTGGCAGGATCACATCCTAGTAGGACACACGCTCAGCCCAATAATGTAAAAATTCTTATTGAAATGGAAAATGTTTCGATGTCCTTCCCCAAGTGTGTCAACAATGAGAGTAAAGCCTTTGGGGGAGTTTATAAAATGAAATATGTCTTTTCTATTATAATGTTGTTTCTGTCACTGCAGTTAGCTGAGCAACCTCATTTTCTACAATCTGTCTGCCTCAGTGGTTATGCGTGCCTGGCCACCCTGTTTGTGACCTGTGTCATCGGGTTAAATATCATCTTTATGCACTATTATTCAGGAGCAGATAGTGTCTTCGTAGTTGTCATCCAGAAATACAGGTGCCACTCATTGTGTTTTTAATTACTCATTATTTTCATTATCATTGTCTTTCTGCATTTGGTGATGAAGGTTAGCTGAAACATGCTGACCAGGACCCCTTATCGCCAGATCTTCTTGGGGAATATCCAGATGTTCCCATTATAGAAAAGAACATAGTCCCTCCAATGTGTTCTGGTTCAGCACCTTGGTCTCCTCTCAGCAGTAGTAGTATTGTTCAATGTATATTTACACAGAATTTGCAACCCAATCAGGGACAAGTGTCGAAAGCCTTAGAGACTGGATTCATTCTGTTGACTAGGATGACTGCAGTGGTCCAAAAATTTTGTGATGGTACAGTCTTAGGGTGGATGTAACAATACAAGTATTAAAGGTACTGCTCGCATATTGTGGCTAACACCCATCTTCTTTGTTGCATGGAAGATGGAGACAGTTTCTCTGAATTTGTGGACTGAAGTGGTAGTCCTGATTCCTTCACTTTTACTAAAATAATTTATAAAATCCATGTGTAAACTTAAAGCAGTGAAAAAAATGAAAATTAAAAATAATAAAATTGACTGACTGCTGGACCATTTATTACCAGGATACTTCAGTGTAGGTCTATGCATACTGTACATGATAAAAAATCAACTTTAATAAAATTTGTAATTAATCTGAAGAAATTTAAAAGAAAGCAAAGGTTTTATTATCAATGGTAACTCTGTCAAAAATGTGAAGAAATGGTTAATTGATTTATTTTGACCAGCAACATGACTAAAAGTCTGCACTTGAATGAGAAAACTGTAACAATGGCACCATGCAGGATTAGAAGCACAACTGCCACAAATAATACATTTCTTTGTGCTCTCCATGCTCATTGCACACAACACATTGGTAGTTGGAGACTGTTTGCAGTTATTGGGTAACAGAATGTTCATGTAGTGCTGTCCTGACAGTCATGACAAGTCTGACCTCTGGTGATGAAGAAATGCCGTTGGGACTACTAACCGCATCAGTCCCAGAGCATACAGATTCCACATTATCCAATTGGTTGTCACTATCTTTATCTTTGTCCTTATCATCAAAATATTCATCTTGCAACAAATCTAGTTGTTTCAAAACATCAGCAGCTTTATAACGTTTATGGATGACATATCTACGGACTGTCTATTTATAGAACTACTAGGGGTTCCCCCCTGCTCAGTTCACTTGCCAACCCCCCCTGTCTGTGCTACGCACCAGCCACTTTGAAAACCCCCTCTTAAATGTTGATACAATGGGAAACAAATACAGGTTTTTTTTACCTCCTCTTTGCTCAATCAGCTGCTGGCTTGCTGCTGCTGCTGTTGCCGTGCCACCTGATCTGCATCTCAGACAGCGCTTAGAAAATTAAAAGCCTGTACAGCAGCTGTTCTACTCTTTGTCTTTTATTTCTGGTCCTGGGCATGGTTAAATCTTTCGGCACAAAGTCTCATCTCACGGGATGTAAGTTCTTTATATTTTTTAGTTTATAATTTAAAAACAGAATAAGAATCTGAAAATCTAACAACATCACATTAAAGTTAGATAAATACTGAAAAGAGTGATACCAAACATATATATGTAGGTTTTAAAATAAGCCCTATTTAAAGCATGACAAAAAACGTGACATAAAATCGTTGCACAAAACCGTTGCACTTTTAGGCTTAGGATTTTATATATAGAGTGTAGATTTTCCACAAGCTGTTGTGTTTAAAAAAAAAATTCTGTGGCTAACAACTAGATGGCAGCACTATAGCAGATAACTGAGACACAGCAGCAAAGCTCACCAGCAAGCCTCCTGTATCGTACATCGTGCCTTGACAAGCTCAATGAGATTCGACTTAACTCGTATCTTGCATTCAAAGTGTTAACACAAACCTACAACAACAAAACACATTTTTATAAGATTCTCTACTACTGTAAAACAAAAGGGAAATGCTTATAATGGCTAGACTTAATACTATTAAAATGAAGTAGACAGAGAAAAATCTAGCATGATGGGTAACAATTTATATCTTGTTATTATGTTTAAAAAGTACAAAAATATGATTTAATGCATTCATTCAGCAAAATGAACAATTTTATAGGACAAGCTCAGTGCTAACTTAACAGACATGTAATAGACATTGTATTTGTAACTAGCACCTTAATAACATTTCCAAAATTGATAAAATTTTACAAAATGTTCCACCTTAATAAAAAGACAAGTGTCTGCATGTCTGTGCCCTTCCAGTTGGTATATCTCTGCTATCCAACTGATGGCACATCACAAACATTAGCACTGCTTTTACAAATCCAGTACCAAATGGTACGTGACAGAGACATGGCAACCGGATGGACATATTGCATTGCAAGCAATCACACTGAGGTTTACTTTAATTACTTAGATTTCAAACCATCTTGTGTGAATAGCACAGCTAGTATAATCAATAAATACACAATATGTTATGTGAAAATCGGAAAAAATGAATGCCAGTATCAGGTATTGATACAGTATGTAACTCTCAAATGCAAATTTTACTCAGTTGATTCTCAAGTGGTGTGAAATATGTTGTTTTAAAATAAATATTTCTCACGATTTTTAAAAGCAGAATATGAATAAGACACTGGTTGTGCATACAGTTCTTATTGGTCATACGTAACTCACTTTCTTGTACTGTTGCGCTTTTTTACGCAGTGTGGGAATCAATGGGTCAAAAACAAAGATATTCTTCAGAAGCCTTTACTAAACAACTCTAGAGTATCTAAAAGCGTTCAGCAACACATAATCATTGTAGCTGGTTAGACGCTGCTTGACTGCCGGTTGCTCTAGCTCAGGGTATGGAGTGCTTTGGACATGCATCCAAACACCAAGTTTGTGAGCAATCGATTTCTCCTTCTGCATATGACATTTTGAATAACTGACCTGTGGGTAAAAGTTCTGAACATGGAAATAACATAATGAAAAGCTCTTGAATTCCTGGCCAGTACATTATTATTATTTCATAATGTAAAAAAATAACATTTTAAAAAAATACTGTCTCTACCAAAGTGCTGCCTCACTGCCTAACCCCATGCACTGGGCCCTGTTGTCAACATTTGTAGTGCATGACGCTACATCACGTGACTCAGTTTATATACATGTGACAGCTTTGTTCAACTATATAGGAAGATGTGTCTTCCTGACGCTGTCTTGCCATCTGTTCTCTGTACTAGCTTTATCTATTTTGAAAGTTTTCTTTCCTATATGGATTTTACATGTATTACTTACTAATTAAGTTTGAGAACATATTGTATATGGCTGGTGTGACCAGTGTGGGGTCCTCAGGAGCCATTCCCGAATCAGGAATGAGCTCAAAGGAGACCGAATGCTAAATAAAGTGCGGCATATTAAAAAATAGCAACACAGGGATGGATAAACACAAGGGATGGGATAAGTAACACATTCTTTTTTAAAATAAGTATGAAATGAATTAACTTAACCTTGTTGACTCATGTTACAAATTATACATTTTGCGACAAGCTAATTCTTTAACCCACTGGTATAGTTTAAATCCACTCAGTCCATCTTTTAAAAAAGAAGGTTTTCAAAAAGATAACATGTTAAGCACACATGACTGAAAATATCAAGACCATGCTTCGCTTTATTTATCATTGTAATTGGATCATCAAGAATGAAGCGTACAGTAATTGCTTGGGGTTAAAGTTTTCAACTGCAACACTTTATTAAATTGAAAGGGAACAATTAAATATGAAATAAGCTTTCAAACATGCAGGTAAGTACACAGGAAGATTTAAAAGTTTAATATCTATTGTGCCTATAAGGTATTTAGTTTTTAGTGAGCACTCAGATATGGTAGATATTTTAAAAAGCCTAAGACAGTAAGTAGAAAACACTGTCTTTAAACAATGCTGTAGGTGGAATATGCATTTAAATATTTATTTGTGAGAGTTTCTGGCATTAAATCTTTTCAATGTTCTATTTTAATTTGTTTCCAGTTGACTTATTCTTTCTGCCTCACTATTTAATCACAGTAATTACAAGTTGGTTTTTGAAGGGCTGGAAAATGGAATTCAGCTCAGCTTAATCAAGGTCTTTGGTTTAGAGACATACAGTTCTGCTACATCTAAATTTGGGAATAACCTGCATGGCTACCCATTCTAAAGTACAACACAAAAGCTTTTGTGTATTGATAAATAAGGCGAAGGGGGTTGGGGGATTTTCATAGCAGACAGTGCAGAAATGATCACAGACTGACATTTTGTCTGCTCTCTTCAATGCCTTATCAGGCAAATGATTAACAACAATAGTGTGAAAAGTCAGGCAGTCTGCTGGGAAGAAAGGGGGCTGGAGTTTCGTTTAATACAGTACAGCGTGACTGAACTGGCTGCCTCTTTTACCTTCTGAATGAATTCATTGTGTCAATTTGCCTGTGCAGTGGCTCATTTTGACAAAAGCACAGATTTTCCAGATATGCCTGCTGCACCTCACTCTAAGCCAGCAAAGCTCCAGCCTTAGTTTATGAAAATGTTTTGATGTCCTTCCCCAAGTGTGTCAACAATGAGAGTAAAGCCTTTGGGGGAGTTTGTAAAATGAAATATGTCTTTTCTATTATAATGTTATATTTCTGTCACCGCAGTTAGCTGAGCAACCTCATTTTCTATAATCTGTCTCCCTCAGTGGTTATGCGTGCCTGGCTGCCCTGTTTGTGACCTGTGCCACCGGGTTAAATACCATCTTTATGCACTATTATCCAGGAGCAGATAGTGTCTTCGTAGTTGTCATCCAGAAATACAGGTGTCAATCATTGTGTTTTTAATTATTCATTATTTTCATCATCATTGTCTTTCTGCATTTGGTGATGAGGGTTGCGTTAGCTGAAACATGCTGACCAGGCCCCCTTATTGCCAGATCTTCTTGGGGAATATCCAGATATTCCCATTATAGACAAGAACATAGTCCCTTCAATGTGTTCTGGGTCAGCACCTTGGTCTCCTCTCAGTGGGTCATGCTTTGTATACCTCCCATGGAAAGCGCTCAGTGCGTGCCCAAACGCTACCCTTAACTCAAACCACCTCAATTAAATCTTCTCATTTTTGAGAAGCAGTTTTTTTTTCAGCTTAGCAATACTGAAAAATTAAGATGATTTGTAAATATGGAAGATACTGAGAAATTAATCCATGCATTTAATTCAAGCAGGAATGAGTGCTACAATGTGTTTTTCACACGCTGCTCAGACTATTCAGTATGCACTTTTATTTAATTGGAAATGCTGCCTTGAAGTGCAAAAACATAACTCCTGTTCTTAAGTCACTACCCTGGCTTCCAGTTATGCTTAAGAATGATTCAAAAAGCCTTTAAAGGCCTTAAATGGCTACGTACATATTTCCTTATCATTACATACAAATCAGAGTCTGCAGTAAGATCTTAAAATGCTAGGCTGCTAAGGGTTTCAAAGATTCAAAAACAATACTAGGAGGTTACACTTTCAGTTACAGGACCCCAAAGTTGTGTAATAATGTCCCTTCAGTCCTCCTTTTAAATTCAGGCTGAGGACTCATTACTTTCATTACTATTCTGTCATACAACTATTTGAGATACTATTTAGCAGTGTTTATTACATTTGTATGGAAATATTGGCAATACAATAACTATGAACCATTACTAACCCCAGTCTATTCTGTTTCTTTTCTTGGTACCATGTAGCACATGGTGCTAATGCTGTTGTTCAAAGTTGCTTCCTTGATCATTGGAGATACACTAGAGATATTAGTCATAGAATTGAGCAATGAAAGGAATTTGTCTTCTTGGTAATCTGCCCAGAATCTGGGGTAATACTGGAGAATGGTCAGTGGTGTAGAGTCACCAGAACGGTGACTATGTCTGTGACTCCCCAAAGGTTTTATGTTTCCAGGGATGCTGCACACTGGCGATTTTGTTTTTCTCTCCTCCTCTCTGGCAACATCTCTACAATAATAAACTATCAGGCCGATTTTATGTTAAGCAGTTTGAAATGGCTTGTTTTACTGTGTTTTCAAATTAATCTGAGTTTTCATATTTGTGGATTTTGTAATTTGTAAAGTTTTTATTTGTATTTTACCCAATGAATGCGTTACAGTGCTCTGCACCAGAAGTGAACTGAAAAGCAGTTATTCTACTCCAGAGTTCTCCCATATTGTCAGCTCCTAAGCTTGTTATCGTTTACTCTGCAATCATACCCAGGAACTTAATTTTAGCTGTTTGTACTTGTGATCTCATTGTTTCTATCACATATGTGTGGATGGGTATGGAAACTGACTAACAAATTGACAGCTGTGTTCATGGACTCGGCTTCCAATTCACTGACACAGTCCTGTACAGCTTTGTAAAGCTGCTGATGCTCACTGATTTGTTGGTCCTTTTAACCTTCTCATATATGAAGTATAGGGAAAGTACTGGAATCGTACAAAAATTTGATTTTGAGATTTTGATGAATCTTGATGTTTTAGACCTCCATGAGTCCGAAAATACCATTTTTGGAATCATGTCTGTGTGTGTATATGTATGTAAACACGATAACGAGTATGCTTTTATTTAGGTCAACCAAATTTTGCATACAAGTATTAGGTACAAAACGAAGATTTCTATTAATCTTTGAGCTATTTTTGCTAACCGGAAGTGGTACTTTTTTATTTATGCAGCTGCAGGGTCTGATTTATTCAACTTTACTTTTATAATAATTTTTCAATATATTATTAATTTGATTTGTTGTTCATGGTTCTTTAATGTACATAATATAAAAATATAATCATTGTCTTGTGGTTTAATCCTCAAATATGTATTCCCATATCTGAGTATACAAGAAAGTCTAGGGGAGACCACTCCCGATTTTTCTAATAATTGCTTCTATCCATACTTGTGAACAAGATCCCAAGGTACTACAACTCCTACATTTGTGGAAGCTGCTCACTCTTTACATACTGCTGTTTACCTGGAGACAACCTCATATTTGGAGGTGCTGTATCATATTCCAGTGTGCATTGGAGATCACAGTCTAATTAAGGAAAAAAGGGAAAACGTGATCTTCAAAGTATAGAAATGTAATCCTTAGGTTCCCAAACTGGATACTGCCCTCCAACCCTTAATTGCTCCTTGATCTCTTGTCAAAATTCAGCTTTAGTAGAGTGAAACATTCACATTAAACAAACTTGACTTAACCGTATGGGAATGATGCTAAATAAATGTGTTATTATTATTATTATTATTATGCAAGCATAAATTTTGCTCCACAAAACAGGGGCTTAATGGCATGTAACAGCATAAGTGCAGTAACTCCATACTCTTATAGCATCTTTCAGAAAATACTATGGGTACCCAGTCATAAACCTTTTCTAAGTTAACAAAGCATTAATAAATAAATTGGTAACCTCGCTCGACCCCTCAAGTATATGTAGAGAACTAAATATTTGACATTCAGCTGAAAGACCAGAATGGAATCAGAGTGTTCCTCCTGAATCTGAAGCACACCTATTGGATGGAGTCTCCATTATATTACCCCAGCATAAGCTTTCCCAGGGAGGTGGGCGAGTGTGATTCCTTGGTCACATGAATACACATTTTTGCCCCCCTTTTTAACAATGAAGACCTCAGTCTGCTAGTCACAAGACACTTGTCCGAGTCTGTCTCAACATCTATTTTATATTGGAGTTGCCTCAGCAAACTCCACCCACACACAGGCTTTTGCATGGCCACTGTTATAGCTAACACATTTTGACATGCTAGTAGTCTCAATTAAACATGATCTTGTAAAGTGGTATCTACCAACATTTCCTAGGGAGATACACATTTTACCACAGCTTATCACATCTGCTGCCACTATTACAGTCTTGAACATAGTCCATGTATCAGTGGTGGGCAGGAAAATGAATACAGGGGACTACTGAAAGATTTGTTGAATGGTGAAGACTTAATTACCTGCAGCTCAACATCAATAAGACAAAGCAAATAATTGTAGACTTCAGGAGGGTCAAGACTACTCTGCCCCCATTTCTCATTGATGGTGAAGATGTGGAAATGACAAGGAAGCATATGTTTTTTGGGGTGCATCTAAATGACAGGCTTGACTGGAGTATCAACACAAAGGCTGCATATAAGAAGAGTCAGGGTTTCCTTTACTTCCTGAGGAGGTTAAGGTTGTTTGGTGTATGCAGGACTCTCTTACATGTTTTCTACATGTCTGTAGTCATGCAGTAGTATACTAGGGAAATATCATGAGCACAGGTGATGCCAACAGACTAAATAAACTGACTAAAAGGCTAGTTCAATATTAGGAGTCAAATTGGGCTCACAGGAGGTATTGGTAGAACAGAAGTCACTCAGGATTCTTCTTACTGTCCTAGACAATGACTCTCATCCCCTGTATGAGGTCTTCGGTAAACATAGGAGCACATTCAGTAACAGACTGAGACAACTGTGTTGCTCCAAGGCGCCATCACATTCTATAATGAGTCACCCCCACAGCCAAGGTGGTATTGTTCACTATGTGCCAAATGGTGCTGAGCTAGACTAGAATACATTTTAATAGGCAATGATACTATACGCAATACAGTAATCCCTCTCTATATTGCGCTTCGACTTTCGCGGCTTCACTCTATCGCAGATTTTATATGTAAGCATATCTAAATATATAACGTGGATTTTTCGCTGCTTCGCGAGTTTCTGCGGACAATGGGTCTTTTTACTTCTGGTATATGCTTCCTCAGTTGGTTTGCGCAGTTGATTTCATACAAGGAACGCTATTGGCAGATGGCTGAGAAGCTACCCAATCAGAGCACGCAGTTAAGTTCCTGTGTGCTGATTGGCACAGTGACGGAGCGCCGCATTCAATTCCGCTGCGTTAACCATGAAGTCTTGTCCCGCTCATTCAGCATCAACGTGCAACTGCTTCAGGGGCCGTGCCCAAGCACCAACGGAAGATGCTAATATATGCCAAAAAGGTAAAAGTTTTGGATATGTTGAAGGAAGGGAACAGCTACATCGCTGCAGGACGCCATTACGGCATCAATGAGTCCATGATTCTTTTTATTTAAAAAGGAGGAAAAGAATATAAGATCTACGGCCGCAGTGTCCTTTAACCAGAGTGCAAAACGAGTTGTAAGTGGATGTAATAAGGCGGTAGTCCGAATGGAATCTGCTTTAGGGATTTGGATTGAAGACTGCCGGAAGAAGAACAACGGCGGTGCTACACAATCGCTTGAAGAGGATCCTTTAGAAGAGCTGTAACGCTCTCCTTTGTTGTTCAGTAAAATTAAAGTCATTGTTATCGGACAAGTCATCGTGTTATTGTTGGTGAGTAACCATAATTCATTTTCTACGTACAGTACTTATTACATGTACATAGTTTAGTGTCACTGTACACACATTTTACTGTATACAATTTTTCTTGCATTGTACGTATTCATTGCTGGTGGCCTGTCTGTCGTAATGGCTGTAACATATGTGATATCGGAGACACTCGATATCTTTAAAATAATATTTAGGTTTTACTGTATATAAGCAGTGTGTTTACATACATAATTTCAACGAATCTTACCTAATATCTAAGAGAATACAAAGGGTTTATGCTGTATAATTGTGCGGGAAATGTTTATAATAGAGTGGGAGAAATTTATAAGGGCTTAAAATATATAAAAATAACCATGTGAACATATGGTTTTTACTTCGAGGATTTTCACCTTTCGCGGGTGTTCTGGAACGCAACCCCCGTGATCGAGGAGGGATTACTGTATGCTATGCCAGTGACTGTCATCCTGTAATGTGAAATTGTAACTGATAAGTCACATCACTTCATAAAACCTTTGTCAATATACTTATAGATAACTCTTGTTATATGTGCATTTGTACCTTGTTAACATAAGACTATGCTAATTCTTGTTACATTTATATTTGAGCTTTTTAATTCTACTGCTGTAATCCGGCAATTTCCTTTCTGGATTAATGAAGTTTCTATCTATAATACTTTCAAGAATTCTACTTCCCCAACCTCTACAAAGATGAGCTGAGAGATAGATTCAGTTCTAAACAGTGGCATTCAATAGTTATTTCCAGTAAACATTTTTTGCTTTTTTATTTATTTTTATTATTGGATTCTCTTTAATATTTATAGACAGAAGAATGAAACAAGTATACAGTTCACAATATGCATTGAATTTGTACAAAGATTACCATTGGGATTACCAGTTTACCTGACATATTTCAAAGAGTGATGTTTAACTTGATAAAAGAGAGGGTGTTATAAAGGCCCTATTGGATAATATATTAGTCTTTTACAAAATAACAAAAGCACGAGGTGATGCTACAAAAGTCCCTGTAAAATGCTGGTTTGAAACTGAATGACGAGCAATGACATTTACGACAGTCACGGTTCAGACATATAGGACAGTGATTTAATGAGAAAGCCATCCACCCAAATCCAGTAAAGGTGAAAACCTTTGCTGACTTATAGATGCTATTGATTATTCTTGGTCTACAGAGAATCCTGGTTATGGTCCATTACCTTGGGGGCTTCCTTGCAAACCTTTTAGAATAAGAAAACCATTGAAGTACCTGATTATGAAAGAAGTTAGATGGATGTGCGCTCCTTAATGAGAAAAAGCTTTCAAACAATAATATTTTTGACCTATCAGGTACCAGCACCAGCATTCTGCAATGCCACCAAGCCCTGAGGTTTCAAACGCTTACATCTTATATTGCTTAGTGGGTGTTCTAATGTTACATTATAGGGTGATAGTTAAAACAAATATTTTTCTTTTTCAGACTCCTTACAACAATATAAAGAAAAAAAGGAGGATTAGTACCTGTTCGGTGAATGAAGGATTAGGAAATACAATTGAACGAACTGAAGATTCCAAACAAGACCTTACTCTCAGACAAAATGAACCTGTATCTAAGAAGAGACACAGAAAGATAATGAGTACTGTAGATTAGTTATACAGCTCAAAACTTCGCAGAAGTCTGCCAAGTCAGATCCTGAACTGCTTAATGTGGAGAAATAACCTTACTACATCAAAAGGCTTGGTGTTCGGTAACAGGACAATTCCACCACAATGCACAAGGATCATACTCCTTGACTGTTTTGTGTTGTGTAGTTGCTATATAATTAGACTTTAAAGCAGAAAGGTTCTGGTTCAGTTGTATGTTGCCTTAGATAAAGGCATTGGCCAACTGTAAAATTATAAATATAAAGGGTATAATAATGGACATGAAGGCATTGTCCAGTGCAGAGTGTAAATTTACATGAGCAGAGAGAATAAAAAAAAACCAACTAATTATATAATGCAAAGGCTATTCAGAAAAAAAAGTCATCTCAGCAGTGAACAATACTCATAATCATACGTCTGACTTCTTATTGACGAATAAGAGTAACATCAGATGCAGTGAATAAGGAAGGAAGATCCTCCTTGTTGTACATAAATGACTAGATCACAAGTTATTGGAAGTCTACACATGCTCCAGGTGTAAAAAAAAATGGAAGCCTGGGCTTTTTTCTAAAGAATGACTTTGAGAAATTCTGCTGTCCAGACCAACTGTTCACAGACAGAACTTCACTGGCAGAGGATCTAAGAAATTTCCTGTAAATAATAATTATTGCCACTTCACATATAGCCCATATTTCCCTCGGGCACATGGAGAGGTTGAAAGAGCAGTCCTAACAGAAAATCCTTAAAAGACAGAATCCATTTCTCACCAGGATGATCTATACAGCAATGCTGTGTCAAACTGCCAGAGTAAATCCTACACAATTAAAAAGAGACATACGCGTCTGAGGTAGTTTGGGTTCAGGTTGGTTACACAAAGTGATGAAAGAAATAAGATATAATTGTGCTTATAATAACGAGCACAACACACACCTTTATTCTTATTGAAAAGTACAAACAGACTTTGTAGTTAACACATCAATCACTTTATAAAGCAGCTACAGTAGTGGGTGGCATGATGGCATAATTTTTTTTTTATCTTGCTGCCTTCCAAGTCTGATGGTGCTCAAATATTCTCGTTATGTTTTTGTGGGTTTTATTTGGCTTTCCTCCCACATCCCAAAATTGTTCATGTTAGGTTTTTTAATGACTATATAGATCAAATAAAAATGAAAATGAATGTATGTGAGTGTGTGTCTGCCAAGAGAGGACTTGCACTCATTGTTCATAACTGGTCCCTGCCTTGTGCCCAACGCTGAGATGATAGGCTTTGTCTTGCCGAAACCATAAAATTCAATCAAGCAGGTTAATTGATAAACTGATGTACATAATGGTTCAAGCTAAAATGTATTCGATTTATATGCAAAGTATACATCACCCTGAAACCATTTTGTCTGAAGAGAATGAACTGTGATTTAGAAGGCTAGTTCACATATTCTGCCAGACTAGGTTTGGTCTCAAAAGATGAGGACCCTATGTCATCCTTTCATTTACCTATTTCTGCATTTGATTCTCTGCTCTTAGTAAATGTAGCTCTGAACCGCTTTTTTCTTGACTCTTTTCTAATGGTAAGTATTTTTAGTGGTAACTAGTTATTTTGCTTATAAAAAACTTTATTTCTGGTCAATTAACGAATTTAAATGAGTAGCCTCCTACTCTGTGAGAATGTCAAAACATAATGATAAACATGTTTTCCATCTATGACTGAAGTAATTCCTCTTACCAAGAGCTGGGATAAAATCAGTTATAGTTTATTTTCTTTTTTTAATTTATGCTATTACAGTTTAAAAATCTAATTAATTCTTAAGCACAGCAAAAAATATAATAAAAACTCTTACATTAAACTTTGGCAGCTGATGGCTTTGGGCCATTAAGTGTAAAATTTAGTGCACTCTTTATTTTGTTTCTTAAATCCGCTGTTCCACTTTAAATATGTATACTTACCTGAAATAGCATTTCACAGTGTAGTATTTTAAAAATATAAGGTGGAACACTTCATGTTTATACCAACATCTAGTAATATACAAACTACAGCGTGTTTGTTTAAACATTTATTAATTTTGTGTAAATGGGTGGAAAAATCACTGTCAGTGCTTTCAAGCACTTAATTATTAGTGATAATTGAATGATCGAGTGAGGTGACTGTTGCTAAAGCAATGCATTATCTGAAACAGAGCATCTGTTGAGAATTGAAATTCAAACAAGAAAATCAGTCAAGATAAAAATCTTAAGCCAAGAAAAGGCCCACAGAAACTTCTGAATGCTGCACCGTTGATAGTCCTTTCATAAGAACACAACAATGTAAGTCATATATTTTTCTCATTTCATAAAATCTTTAAGATTGTTGTTATACTTGTATGCTGCCTCGTTTTTTTTGTGCCCTCAAGAGCTATGGTGGTTGTTGCTATGCAGCATGCTGCTTGGGCTAATTACACCTCACACTGCAAAATGAGAGGAGATTAAACACCTTATTGTTTGTTGAGCTCTCTGTTTTTCAGCACAAGTTTTGGTTCGATATCCTTTGTTACAGAGTGCACCATTCCTAGTGATTTTTCCATTCCTTGGGGCTGACGGAAGAAAAGCTTCAAAACAGGTGCCACGAAGAAACCTTTATTGTTACACTGACTACGGAATGAATGCTAGTGTATATTTGAATATATTTTAGACCCTGAAAAGAATTTTAGGGTCTTGTTTAGAGGAAACTTTATCTTTCTAAAAAGGAATAAAGAAATTAAAGCCAAATACAATTTTAACTTAAATAATAAAAACTAAATCTAAATCTTAGGATAAAATATGAAGATTTCATAATGTATTAAGTAAGAAAGCATCTGAAGTACTGTGTGACATTCTGGTCACCATGCTATAGAAAAGACGTAGTGGAACTAGAAGCTGTGCAAAGGAGAGCAACCAAGCATATTCCTTGTCTAAAGGGCATGTCCTACAAACAAAGCATTGTGGGAACTTAATCCAGGCCTTCATATTTATCAAAGGCACTGACAATAAACAACTATTAGTATTCTTTCAGTTAAATACTGAATTATGTACTTAAGCACACAGTTGAAAATTAAGGGAAAGTGTATTGACGACAGAAGACAGTTAGAAAATATTTTTTTGCACAAAATGTTCAAAAAACACCGAGCCAAGTAGTCAAAAGACATCTGAATAAGATATTCAAAGAACAATGGGTCTTGATTAACTCAAAGAGCTTAGCCGTCTGATAGGTTTCCACTTATTGACAAAAATGATTCATTCTCATTTGTGCTGTAAAAGAAGAGGCGGAGAATGCACAGACGTTTAGGAACCCAAGTAGCACCTTCACTTCCACCCACCATTTGATGAGTATAACATAGTTTTGGGGCATCACCAGTGTCGCTCTTAGCACAAAACCATTGGCCAAATTTCTACTAATCTTCATATGGCAGGCTGTTTAGCGGTCAAAGATCTTGCTCAGAGTTTGCTAAATCCTGGTTGCAAAGGAGAAACAGTAACATGACTTCTAGTCGAACATTGAGTCCTGTCCACATGTGTCCCTGCCAAATGCAGACAGTCACATGTTAGATGATATACAGAACTTGTCAATGTACTGGAGTAGCATTTTCTTGTTTTTCCATCAATGCTACAGTATCCTGCAAGACATTTTATCAGTTTTTAATTAGCTTGTCAGAGTATAAGTCGATGATTCTGAGATCTGTAAGAAATTCAAGTGCCAGCTGAGGAAACAAATTTGTTTCTAAAATTCAATCCCAAGATAAGCTTTAAACAGAACACAACAGCATTCATGAAGCATTTAAACTTTAGAGAGGCATACATCTTATGGATTACAATTGTATCAAATCACAGTTTGTTTTTTTTTCCCCAGATTAGTTTCATGCTTTTTATGCCCATTTTCATCCCAGGAACAAAGTATGTTGTGTAGGCGCCTGCTACATTGCATGATTCCTCATCTTCTCTTTCTGTAAGAGAATGAACGAGAGAACAATCTTTTAAACGATCCAACGTCAAGTACTCAATCTGGATAGAATTACAGGACATCTTTTAAATGTTTGTAGCAACCACTTACCTTTTATAATGCTTAACTGAATCTATGTGTTCTGCCTGCTTCAAAAAGAAACAAAGGAAACAAAAACGTGTACTGTTTAAATGATTGCCAACCAGTAGTACCTGCTCCCCTTGTGATGGTTTAAGAACCTGGTGCTGGAAAACATTAAACATATTATTTTTGACAGATCTGGTAACCTCCAGTTTTCATATTGGCACAACTGGATCACAGATGATGCCATGTTCCTTGCAGTTTATACCACCATGGCATATCTTGTTAATTAAAAAAATGTTATACTAGAGAACATTTTATAAATTATAGCTCAGTATTTAGCACTGTTATTCCATTCAAGATGATCACCAAGTGCTCCTAGCCTTAGTGTTACCCTTTGCAACTGGATATTGGGTGAAATCATATGAAGATGCAGATATGCAGCATGCACTCCTCCACACTGGTCCTCACCAATGGTGTTTTCTTTGGTAGTGAGCGGAGCTCTTCTTGTATTCACTGTATGCATACATATCGTCTGTCACCACTCCAACTCCATCAGACTGTGGTGTTATAGGTCCACAGCTCTTCCAGCAAAGGCCGTTTTGTTTTAAATAAATAATCGCCGCTCTCGCGACTTAGCGAGGGGGCGTGGTGACTGTAGTGAGCCGCAGGGCGATCTGCGGTGTGGGCGTTTCTCACCTAAGTGCACAGGTAAGAGACTGCCCACATCCGTGATCGTTCCTGTGGCTAATGGGCTGCAGCTGCCATGTCCTCTCCGCAAATATGGAGAAGCGCGAACAGGTTAAGGGAAAAAAAAGAAAAGAAGGAAAGAGAGAACGGGAGGTAGTAGGAGAAGACAGGAAGCAGGTGGAGAGTGCCGGTGTGAGGAAGAAGGAGAACGAGTGAGGGAGAAAGCAGGCAGCTGGGAGGAGAGCCCACGAGCAGAGTGTTTGGCCGACACTCAGTGGGGCTGAGAAAGTAGTCACTCCAGCTGAGCGATTTAGGAGCTGGAGTGACCAGTGGAGAAGTCGACTGACCGTAGAAGGCAGCGGGAGTCGATGAGGCTTTGGATTGGTGTAGCCTCAGTGTGAGCGCCTTGGCTGCTGGGGAATGGTTCAAAGTCTTGGTCCGGTTGGGAGCCTGACGAAGCCAAGGGTCGGAGGGTTACCGGACCTGATTGAAGGGCAGCTGATCCTGCAGGTAGGCGACTCTCCTGTAGAGCAGCCCAAATGGGAGTAGCAGGGGAGCCGCCATGGAAACAGAAGACACCGGGCTTTTGGTTTTAACATATTACTTCCTGTGACATTTTACCTCGTGGTTTTTAGAAGAGTTTGTTTATTGACTTTAACCTCCACATGTTTTTGGATTATTTATTTATTTATTGAATGAACTGCACAGTACTTTACTTTGAACACTGTTTTGGATTTGTTGTAAATAAAAGCACTTTTGCACTTCTACCATCCCCTTGCTCATTGTTATTGCCTCACTGTCTAGCTCATCAGTGACATTACCGATGGTGTTGGGTTCAAGGGCTCCCTAACAGCCGATGGGAGCGTGGAGCCGAACCTGCATCGTCACACAGACTAATTGTCACTACCATTTGTGAAAGAATAATTTAAATGTAACAATAGCTAAGTGTTTTGGTTTGCAGTGTGTACATTGAAATATAAGAATTGGTTTAGGAAAAATACTGAGATGGGCAAGTAAATGAAGAATGTACCAGAAGAAAGGATGATGTAATATACAGAATTTACTGAAGGATGACTAATAAGTCAGCAGATGTCCTGTAAACAACCAGAATGGACAGTTGTTATATGCAAAGAAATTTTAAGGACGGTAACTCAACTCAAAAAGTATAAGAAGAACCAGAAAAATAATAAAGTTGACTTTTACTTTATGTGTCATTTAGGTATAAGCTGATGTAAATGTATATATTGATTGACACTGTTATGCAAATTCATTTGCTTATAAAACAGACCTCTACCTTTAATATTTTGACCATTCTGACTATGCTGTAATAGACTGCTTGTGAGGAATGCTCCCTCTTAAATGAAGTGCTATTAAAGATGCATCTTCTCCTGCCTGGTTTCTAATAGTGAGAGGTTCTAATTTTAAGATAAGAGTTTATTAATATATCTAAATTTGATTCTTCCACATATTGCATCGCCAACAATGATGCAAAGTTCTTCTTGCAGAGAAGAACTTTGCTTTCTGACGCAACGGTGCTAGTACAACAGTCTGTCCCATAATGTCATGCACTTCAGGAAGCAGTGAATAGGGTCAGCAGCTCTGAATTTCTTGAAATCCCCATCTTGGACAACATAAAGTGAACACAACATGTGTTGAAAATTATCAAGAAAGCTCACCAACACCTTCAATTCCTTGGATGTCTAAAAAAAAGTCTATGCTTATCAACTTTAATGGCAGAACTGACTCTTCTGTAATGGTTTCAAAACAGGTCAGGGCTGTAAAACACTTTGGAGGTTGATAAAGGTGGAACAGAATATTATGGAAACATGGTTGTCCTCTATCCTCTATATACAGTATATATCCTCTATCTATATATATATTGTGGAAGGCAGCCCGGACACAGACAGGTAGACATGTTTAAAGCACCACCACACGTTTATTATACAACTATTAAATTTACAAGTGAAACACACACAACCCCAAAACTCCCCCAAAGTCCAGGCTTCACAATGCCTTTGCCTCTTCAGGTCCGCCTCCACACCTCTCCACCAAGACTTCGTCCTCTGCACTCCCAACTCCAGCCATCGAATGGAAGGAGGCAACCCCTCTTATACACACCCAGATGTGCTCCACATTAGCTTCCGCCGGCACTCCCCAGTGTGGCGGAAGTACCAGCTGCGCACCTGGAAGCACCCTGGTCATCTTCCCCTCAGCAGTTCCGGGTGTGGCGGAAGTGCTGAGGGCCAGGGCTCCTCAGGCATTCGGGCGCCCCCTGGCGGTGACCACAGGCCCCTATAGGATTGAGCTTCCAAGCTCAAGTTCCGTGGTCCCCAAAGCCAACAGGGTGGTCGCCCTCTCGTGGTCTGGAGGAGGCGTACGCCCTCCTCCGGTCCTCCTGGGCATCCCGGCTGGGTACCACTGTGACGATGCGGGTTCGGCTCCATGCTCCCATCTGCTGTTTGGGAGCCCTTGAACCCGTCACCATCGGTAATGTTACTGATGAGCTAGACAGTGAGGCAACAACATAGCATGGGGATGGTACAAAAGTGCAAAAGTGCTATTATTTAAAATCAATCAAAACAAAAGAGTGTTCAAATAAATAAAGTGCAGTGAGTCAAATTCTTCATTAAATAAATAATCCATAAAAGAAACGTGGAGGTTTAAAAACAATACCAAAACAATCCTTTAAAACAATGCTGGAAGTAGTCCTTTAAAACACTGTTCAGACCCCGGTGCTTCTTTACCCTAGCGTCTCTCCTGCTTCACCTGTCTGGGCCCTGCAGCAGGCGAGACGCTCTCTCTGCAGCTGTCTTTCACTTCCTTTCAAACTGGTCTGGAGGCCTCTCGATCCTGGCTTCGGTCGCACTCTCATCCCAGACTCGAGACTCGGATTCCTTGATGACCAGGACGCTCACATCAAGGACTTCACACCAAGCCTTCCGACTCCCACTGCCTTCCCAGCCTTACGCGGCCAGTCGCCCTTCATTGGTCACTCCCGCTACTCGATCACTCAGCGGGAACAACCACCACTACAACTCCTGGGTGTCGGCCTAACACCCAGGCTTCCGTACAGCTGCCTGCGAGCATTCACTCGCTCGCTCACTCACCCGCACCGGCTCTCTCTCTCTCTCTCTCTCTCTCACTTTCTCACTCCGTGCTTTCCAGTGACCTCCGTCTTTCTTTCCTTTCTTGTTCTACTCTTTCATTTTCATTTTCTACACAACTCACGCTTCTATATAGGTTGAGAGGGCATAACAGCTGCAGCAAATTAGCATTCCCAGGAACAATCACGGATGTGGGCAGTCTCTCACCTGTGCACTTAGGTGAGAAACGCCCACATTGCAGATCGCCCTGAGAACCGCTTCAGCCACAACCACCACGCCCCCTCACTAAGCCGCGAGTGCGATTATTTATCTAAAAACTGGCCTTTGATGAGAGCTGTGGACCCGCTATACCACAACCACCCCCAACCCCTCGCCACAATATATAAATATATATATATATATATATATATATATATATATATATATATATATATATATATATATATATATATTCACGGCATTCGTAGTCTGTGTCACAATCTGATTGTATGGGTGGTTACCTACCAGGTAACGCTTGTGGTTGGCCAGCAATCTGCTAACATCCGCCACGGTGCCCTCAGTTTGTGAGGAGCAGATCATAGAATGGTTGAAATAGTTTACTGTCAAATAAATGCAAAGAGTACACGACACGTGTTTCGCCCTCATTCTGGGCTCATCAGGTGTACACACTCCACTGCACTCCCTCTCGGGAATCGAACCTCGGACGTCAGCGTCAGAAGCGATGCCCCTAACGTTGCGCCACGGCGTGTGGTTCGTTTATTTGACAGCATGTAGATCGGGGTAATTACATTCACGGCATTCGTAGTCTGTGTCACAATCTGATTGTATGGGTGGTTACCTACCAGGTAACGGTTGTGGTTGGCCAGCAATCTGCTAACATCCGCCACGGTGCCCTCAGTTTGTGAGGAGCAGATCATAGAATGGTTGAAATAGTTTACTGTCAAATAAATGCAAAGAGTACACGACACGTGTTTCGCCCTCATTCTGGGCTCATCAGGTGTACACACTCCACTGCACTCCCTCTCGGGAATCGAACCTCGGACGTCAGCGTCAGAGGCGATGCCCCTAACGTTGCGCCATGACGTGTGGTTCGTTTATTTGACAGCATGTAGATCGGGGTAATTACATTCACGGCATTCGTAGTCTGTGT
This sequence comes from Erpetoichthys calabaricus, assembly GCF_900747795.2. Classification (NCBI taxonomy): domain Eukaryota; kingdom Metazoa; phylum Chordata; class Cladistia; order Polypteriformes; family Polypteridae; genus Erpetoichthys; species Erpetoichthys calabaricus. The sequence continues at coordinate 63,158,670 of NC_041399.2, read as the reverse complement.
CACAATCTGATTGTATGGGTGGTTACCTACCAGGTAACGGTTGTGGTTGGCCATGTTAGCAGATTGGGAGTGCAGTGGAGTGTGTACACCTGATGAGCCCAGAATGAGGGCGAAACACGTGTCGTGTACTCTTTGCATTTATTTGACAGTAAACTATTTCAACCATTCTATGATCTGCTCCTCACAAACTGAGGGCACCGTGGCGGATGTTAGCAGATTGCTGGCCAACCACAAGCGTTACCTGGTAGGTAACCACCTATACAATCAGATTGTGACACAGACTACGAATGACGTGAATGTAATTACCCCGATCTACATGCTGTCAAATAAACGAACTACATGCCATGGCGCAACGTTAGGGGCATCGCCTCTGACGCTGACGTCCGAGGTTCGATTCCCGAGAGGCAGTGGAGTGTGTACACCTGATGAGCCCAGAATGAGGGCGAAACACGTGTCGTGTACCCTTTGCATTTATTTGACAGTAAACTATTTCAACCATATATATATATATATATATATATATATATATATATATATATATATATATATATATATATATATATATATATATATATATAACCTCTCTCTATATATAACAGACAACGGTCCTACAAGCACTTTTAGTACTTGCACCACTAAATTCAGGAATATCCTCAGGTCATAAGAATACTCAACGACTGCGTGAGTGTGCTGATGTAATTAGTGAAGGGCTATTTCAGTGTACACAAAAGAAAAAAAGGAATGGATTATTCCCACAATGAAAAAAGAAAATGGGTCAGAGACAAGACATGTCAGATGCTATGAAGCTTTCATCAGGTGTGTAACTAAAAAGAAAAAAAAAAGAACTGGCTACATATAAACGAGGGGAAGGATACAATGAAGTGAGGGGAGATAAAAAGGAATGAAAGACAAGAGTAGGTGCAAAAAGCAGCCATTAGAGAAGATGAAGGAACAGATTATATAGTAATTTGGTCATTTAATGAGCTTGGCTTCTTCCATTTTTCTATGAAAAGTTTATTTGAAAGAACACAAACAGAGTGAGATCAGTTTGGCTTTGATCAAGTGATGTGAAGTGTTCTACAATATTCTTTGTACGTCTTTGTGAGATCTTAATGGCTCAAATGTGCTCACTGAATTGATCTGCAAGCCTTTATTGTCTATGTAGATGAACACCTTCTACAAGAAATGGAAGTGACTAAGATTTTTGCACTTGAAAGAGGCCTGTTATTGAATGTTAAATTTTCCAGAGGGACCAGATATAAGTAATTAGTGGTGTAATTGTATTGGTGGTGACATATTTACACATGATATTGCGGTTTTTGTTACAGCAGAAACTGCTCAAATGGAGAACTTGCCTCTGGAGAATTGCACTGCAGACAACAATTGGTTGATGGAAATAGATAAGATTTGGAGTAAGAAAAAATGGGGGAAATTTCATTTAATAACCTGCAGGAGATACAGGGTATCACTGTCTGTAATTAACATGACATTTCTGTCATTTGTCTGTGGGAAGCATGCAAGTATAAATGTCATTGTACTATGTGCATATGTCAAGAAATTTGCAGTAGCATTTTAAAAGGCTACTGGTAGAATCAAAAGAATTAAAATGGAATGGTTTTGAAGAGGTGTAGAAGGGCTATAATTGCTATCTGCACCAGCTGTTTCCACTACTAGCTGACTATCTACTGCTCCCAAAATTAGTAAACACCGTATAGCACCATATTATGGCTTCTGACCATGTTTTAGTGCTACCATATAAAGTTTAGAGGCAGCTGTACAGGAACTAATTTAGAATTTAAGATGTTGTTGCCTTGCCTGTTCTACTCTGTTGATGGCTGATTTACTTCTACCAAAGCTTCTGACGCACTAAATACCCATGCTTATCCAGCTTGTCAGCCACATAATGCCAGATCTTAAATCTTGCCCTCATCGCCTGAAAAATATATACACTTTTGACACATTTCAGCTATTTGCTTCACTATGACTGGGCAGGGCAACATTTCAGCACAGTGGTTTACAGCTCTAAGAAACTTGGTTTGAGTCAAGGCCTGGGCATTTTCTCTGGGAAGTTTGCAGGCATTTCTCAGTATCTGCATGCATTTTTCTCCTACTTATACAGCTTTTTGGGAATGTGAGGAAAACCAGCATGTTAGTATAAAGGGTGATATTATATTGCCCCAATGTGAATATGTCCTAGGTGTGTCCAGTGATGGGCTCTGCTGTCATGATCTGCAGTATTTTTAAAAATTTTTTACAGTTTCTCCTTGGTATCAGTAAGTAATTGAAACTTTGTTTCAGGTATTTTAGGCCTATGAATCTTGTTGTTATATTGATTTTGAATCTGATGCAAATTAAATGGTCTTTGAAAGTAAATAGTTCTCCTGTGATGCCATCTTATTTTTGTTATAGGTGCTGTTATCTTGAGCACACGTAGTTAGGGACACATTCACATGTTGCCAGATGACTTCTCCCGGAAGCTGTGTCAAGTGACATCATCAACACAACGACTTATAAGTCAACAGCATGAAGTATTTATCATTCAAGTTTGTGAGTACAACCTAATATCTAGCATTTTTGATTGAGAATGTGAAAGAAACTCTTTCCTGACCCTAAAATAAGATTTACTTCTAATGTTTTGGCTTTCTCTATTCACTGTTTATGATTTCTGATATTCTCGCTACGATTCATTGCTTACAAATTTTATCTTACATCCTCAGCTGTACTACTACATCTTGTCTTACCAGTTTTGGCCTTGGCTGGTATTTTTTTTTATGATCCATCTTCCACCTCTATTTAAACACATCTGTGATACACCCTTTCTATAGTTGATTGGGATCAGAAAGAGAGGTGCCAGTTTCCTGGGTCTTGCTGATCTTGGACAACAAGTAGTCAGAAAAAGGGAAAGTCTGGTATATCAGGATCCCATTTTAGTAAATAAATAATTGGCCAGCTCAATCTCTGTGGTTGTGTACGCACACGCAGCTGTGAGAGGGTTGGTGGAGTAATTGGGGAAAGATGCACCCACACGTGAGGGTGTGGTCTGTCTCATTTGCTTCATCTGCTTCCTGCGGTGTGCGATTGAGATGTGGCACCCACAGAGGCATATAAGGGAGAGCCAGCATGAGAAAGGGGAGGGAAATAAAAACAAACAAGTGTGGGAAAAACAGAATAAAGGGACAAAAGGAAGAAAACAGACTGGCCAGCAAGCAATCAAACAAGTGGGGCAAGAAAGGACAGAGGTTAAAAGGAATGGAAAAAAAATGTGAGAGACAGGGCAGACAGAGAGTCTATATGAGATAGAATGGAGGCAGGTGGTCGGAAGCAGATCTGCAGGGTAAGGAGCCTGAGGATCATGAAGGGTGCTTCTGTAGAATGAATCCCAGGGAACAGGAGTGGCCGACTGATGGCGTCTCCCGCAAGGGCCAAGTGTGAGCGACGGGAGAGGCACATGTGGCTCTACAGGTTGCCCTGCACAAGCCGACGGAAGGGCGGCAGGGAAAAGAGCCTATATAGGATGGTTGAATGCACCCATCATTTGGGCATCTCCTCGGTTGCAAAATTCCACACAGGGTAAGCTGAGGAGACATTGGCTTTTAGAAGGTGGTATTGGGACATGTGAGGTTTAAGGAATAGTGGGCTGTCTCTGGTTTTAACCTCCAGTTTTAATAGATATTTATAGGATTTTAACCTTCACTTTCACCGTTTTAATGGATTATTTATTCATTGATTGGAGCACTGAATTTAAACACTTTTGATTTTTGATTGTTTTTATTAAAAACACTGGAATACTTTTGCCCCATCCCTTGCTTTGTGTGAGTGTCCTAATCCGCTGGCTCATCCCTCTGGTACGTTATCGGTGGTAGCTGGTTTAAGAAGTGTCTGATGCAACCAGTGGAGTGGAACGACCTGCACCATCACAGAGAGTCAGTAGTAGTTTCCTTTCGATTACTATATCTTTGCCAAATTTCATGACATCTTGCACAGATCTGGGGTTCTTTGAAGACAGTTTTCTTTTTTCTTTTTGTTTTCACTAGTTGTTGCCCGCTAGTTATATCAGCGAATTTCCTGTCCTTCATTCAAAAATGGATGTTCAGCATATCCAAACCACCTTCTTTAATCCACAACCAACGGAATTGATAAATGGTTTACTAAAACAACATTACAGAAGTCAACAATCACTTTGAGGCATTCACAATACATTATAAACCAGACACCATGATTGCCCTACTAATGATATGCTCAAAGTTTTCATAGCCATTGAACTGATTCAGACCTTATAGCTTTCATCAGCATAGCATTAAAATATTATTCTGGAAACCAATTCACAGTCTTGTGCTTGATAAAAAGTGGATGTTATAAATGAAAAATTTAGCTTAATATCAGGCAGGAGTTGGTACACAATATTTCAAGGTGCTTTTTGTAAGAAAGACTATAAGCAACTTATCTGAAGTAAGAAACTGAGATATTAAAACTCATAAGATTTCTTCCATCACAGCAGCAGTACAAATTAGCATTCATTACACCATGATGAACAGAGTATGCTTATTTTTTCCGAGCAACACAAAGCTCCAAAGGGTTTTCCTATCTGCAGAATTTCGTTAGAATGAAACTCACTCTGTGTGCACGTCAGGAATGTCATGTTTGTTTTTCATCTGTGGTTTCAGTGTACATTGGGGCTTTTGGTGACTGAACATTCACTTCGGAATGATTTCATAGTATGCATAAAAATAATAGAAGAACAAGACATGCACTATCGCTCTTTTTCAAATACTATACTCCTCAAACCTGTTGTAGTCTTTATGTGTGTTGAAATACAATACATAAGCAGGGTGTAGTAAGTTTACTAAAAAGTATGTTCTTTATTGTCTGTGAATAGTTTACTTTTGTAAGAAGGGAAGAACTTCAGTATTAAATAATTGGGAGACAACAAATGGATAAGGATTGGGTCCAGTCTTATTTACTACTTTTAAGAAAAAATGAGAACAACAACAAAATGCCTGACGTATAGTTTCCTTATGAAAGCTCTGATAATAATAAGATCTACCAGCCAGATAACCTGGTTCCAGTGCGTCTGGTGTGGTGTCATATAGAAGGCTGAATGGAGGTATGGCCTGGAATTATTCTGAGATTTTTGATTCCCGATAAAGCGGCAAACTGAGTGGGGTTGTGTTATGATTTACTGCTGTCCCTGTTTGATTATTCTTTCTTTAGTGCAAAGAAAAGCATAATTGGAGAGGAACAAAGGGAGCTAAAGCATCTGACTTTCTGCTGATTTATATTAATAACACTTCTAGGATAATCTGCTCATACTGCCCAGAAAAGAGTGGGATATAATTTGGCATAGACTTTGTTCTTGGTTGAGATAAGCACACATCATATTTTCTTCTGAAGAACTTAGCCCATTGTGAGTAAATTGGTTACTGCAGCTAACATGGTAATTTATCAAAATGGCATAAAAATTAGCTTCACAATTCCCTTTGGTGAATCTTCAAATGAAATAAATTTAAGATTTATTTCTATATTCCTGTTTGCACATTCACCATCACTTTTATGGGGTTAAGGTGGTGCCATTTCACAAATGTCAACAAATCTGTCTTCTAACTTGCAGTGTCTCTGCAATGTGCTTTGCAACACTTATATGATACTAATAGGCAGGTTCACCTAAAAAATGTCTATGTTTATGTAACATGAAAGGTTACATACAGACATATGCTTTATGAGAGAGAAGCCTAAAATTTCTGGAAGTGGTCAATAGCATGGCAAAAGTGTACAGTTGTTGAATGGGAATCACAGGCATTCAGGTCGGTTAATCAGTCCACCCAGTGGCATTGTTCCGAGTTGATCAAGTATGAATTTCTGGTGTTTATTTCCCCACCATGCATGGGACATGGGCATTTTCTTGTTATTTAATCCACCGTGACGGATTTTCAAAAGAAAATTACAATCGTGTTTTTCGACATTGATGGACTGGTTCATAAAGAGTGCCCTGTGATAATAACAATAATTCATTCATTACATTTATATAGCGCTTTTCTCAGTACTCAAAGCGCTATCTACACAGGGAGGAAACCGGGAAGAGAACCCACAATCTTCCACAGTCTCCTTACTGCAAAGCAGCAGCACTACCACTGTGCCACCTAAGAACACCCAAAATTGTTTATGCACCATGACAATACAACTGCACCAACTGTGTTGTCAGTCAAAGAGATTTTGAACAAAAATATGGTTGTTTCTTTTCACAAGTACAGAAAATGTTTTCAGGAGTGAAGATGACTTGGGAAAAAAATGTTATTGCAAGGGACTAAAAGGGAACTGCTTAAAGTTTTTTTTTTTTTTAACAATTCCATGAATTTTTCAGCTCCCCCTTGTATTTATACTTTTCAATGTATCCCAGAAATATCCAATTTAATTAAATTTAGTTCAATTTATAGTTATTATACCTTAAAGAAACTGAAAATACTCCTTGCTAGTCCTGCTGATGCAAAACCATTACAGATACATATAAAATACGGATAATACAACATGTGGTAGAACAAAACAGCAAAAAAAAAAAAAAACAAAACAAAACAATTTAAATAAATAAGCAATGAACATCTAACTAATAATATTAAAATTAATTTTAAAAATGTCAGACATAAGACTGCAACAAGTTTAATGGTCTAGGTAATGCTTATTTGAGAGAATATGATATGCCATCAAATGCTAGGATACTGCTTGCTGGATGGCAATTGGGGGTCTGAGAGAAATTTAATGAGCCTTCTTCCGGCATCTTGTATGTGAAGTAGTGTGATATATAATCAAAAGGATTTTGAGGCTTATCATGAAATTAATGAGAGTGACTGAATATGTCAAAAATGTGATCATCAACATACTAATGGACCTCCCAGACAATAACATATGAGAATGTTTCTCATAGGAAAAGGACAGAGAAGCAATAATACACAGTAATTTTTGCAATAAAATTGTCTCTAATATTAGATTCATTAAATTCATCCATCCATCCATCCATTAACCAACCCGCTATATCCTAACTACAGGGTCACAGGGGTCTGCCGGAACCAATACCAGCCAACACAGGGTGCAAGGCAGGAACAAACCCTGGGTAGGGCGCCAACCCACCGCAGGGCACACACACACACACACAGCAAGCACACACTAGGGACAATTTCGAATCGCCAATGCACCTAACCTGCATGTCTTTGGATTGTGGGAAAAAAACCATGCAGACACAGGGAGAACATACAAACTCCACACAGGGAGGACCCGGGAAGCGAGTCCGGGTCTTCTAATGGAGAGACAGCAGCACTACCCACTGCGCCACCGTGCTGCATTAATTTCATGATAGACTGCATATATTACAGGGACACATTTACAAAGGTAGACAAATGTAAATGGACCAAAAAGGGAGTGGCGTACCATCCAGAAGTCTTAATGCTGTGTCTCTCCTCTACTCAGTAAATTGAACTCAGAAGAGTAATTTGGCTTAAAATTGGAATCAGCATCAGAAAAGGCCTGGGAGGTTTAAAAGATTTCACCAGAGACAGGGAGAGTAAATGACAAAAGGTTCAGTTCACTTCAATGAAAGTACTAACTTTCAATTAAAGCACCCTACAAAATTAGTATGGTTGGTGAGGAATGTACCCCTTCTTCTAATTAAGGGGGTAATTGGGGTTTTCCTGACACTTTAACTGCATCCAAGTCATTTCCAAACGAAACTGCACAGTGTTTTCAATTCTAAAAATGTAGTTTTTTTAAACGTGTCTAAAAAAACCTGGAAATTTCTAAAGACTCTCATTACTCCTCAGTGTGCTTTCATAAGCTCTACAGTGTCGTATGGGAGGAATGAGAGAAAAAGATTTAAGGGCTTCTAAAAAAGTTGAAAAAAATAAATAGATGTTTTTGCTTTACTCAGAGATCTATAGAATATGTGAAGCAGCACCCAAACAATTTCAGATAATTAAGCAACTATTCTTGTAGCAGTTGACCACGGTATAAGAGAATGTAACAGAAAACTGTAATCCTAAACAAATATTATGGCCATCAAAACATACTGATAATCCTGCAAATCCTTAATGCAGATATTGTATTCAGTAGCTGAAACATATGAAATTCAACTGAAAGTTAAATTTTGTATAGTCTTTACAAGATATAAATAATATTTCAAAAATGTTGGAATGAAAACACTTCCTTGAAGGAGGCAAATTATATATTGAAAGTATCACACAATTTTTTGTCTGCTTCTCTTCCATTGCATTTTAATAAATCCTAGCTTCACATACGTACATATAACACTGGGTAAATCTCAAGAAATGTGAAAACAAAAGCATTAAAACTTAACAAATTCATCCACTTTAAAGTAGAAAAGTTTTTGATTAAGAAAACATACCTTTCAAGTTTCTAAGGCATTATTGTGATAACCAATGTAAACTGAAAGCAAATAATTGTTATCACAGGTTCTTGGTATTAATTCCTTGAAGTAAGAATAGACTTCTGGTCAAATGGCCGTTGTGGGTGGGGTTTTAAAAGTAGAGGCGGTGTGCGTGGCCTATGACTGACCAATCCCACGTGGGGCTGGTTACGTCAAACTCTGTTACCGGTATGTGTGGACTGTATAAACTTGCACGCGAATTTAATAAAAATAATGTTAACATACACAGGATTTTCTCATTATAGTATTCAGCTACATTTTTGCAACACACAGACTTTATCAAAATATAACAATATAATCTATTAAAAAAGTGCAATTCATAATTCATGATAATACCATGACAGTGTGAAATGTAATGCGGTGTCATACAGAAATTAGTAGGGCTTTTTCTAGAAAAGTACCCAAATTGCAAGTATACTCTGAGTCTCGATATACAGGATGTCATAATCATAACTCACGTTGATGTCATGTCAGCCGGTTACCATTAGTGACACATGTTTTTGTGCATTAATATTCGGACTATGGAATGTTTTCAAAGACTTTGACCTTGAAGAGGGATTTTAAAAGGGTTCCTCTTAAAAGCATCTCAAATATTATATATATATATATATATATATATATATATATATATCCATCCATCCATTTTCAGCCAAGCATAATATACGGGTGGCTGCCCCAAACCTTTGTGATGTCTTCGACTCATTCTTCTTACAGTGGCGTAGTCGGCAGGATCCAGCGTTCCCAGAAGAAACAGAGACAGGAGCTTGAGACAGCGATCTTGTCCGTTCCAGAGGTAGTTAGTGAGCAACCCGGTAGGACCTCTCTGATTGCGCACGACATCGTGACAGAACCCGGGATTGTCGTACGAGAACGCCCATACAGTGGCAAGAAGAATGAGTCGAAGACATCACAAAGGTTTGGGGCAGCCACCCGTATATTATGCTTGGCTGCAATTGCTCTTTTTAAATACACAAAGTGAATCGTTCGGAGTCCAAAACAGAACTGACTCTTAGGAGACAAGATGGCAGCTTTAAAGGCCCAGAAGGGAAATGACGTCTTCATCGCAGGAAGTGGGAGTGGTATTCTGGTGTTCGGAAGTGACGTCATCCTTGGGGCCGTCCAGAGGCGGGATTTCCCGGGACAGGTCTGCAAGGGACTGAGAGAGATAGTCAGTACACTCCGCCGCCCCCCTGGCCTGGCGTAGAATTACAAGTGTCTAGGCCCTTCAGCTGTTTCCCATGCGCACGTGTGTGACAAGGCCCCCCCCTTAGCCCAGACCCATCGGGTCGGGCGGACCTGTCCGAGAGGTCGTGGACTCGAGAGAGGGCATCCGCATTGGCATGAAGAGTACCCTTACGATGAATAAGCGAGAACTTATATGGTTGGAGGTCAAGAAACCACCTAGTGACCCGGGGATTCGACTCCTTGTGAAGGGCCATCCACTGGAGGGGTGCATGGTCCGTCACCAGAGTAAATTCACGGCCCAATAGGTAGTACCTCAACTGCGTAATCGCCCATTTTATCGCAAGAGCCTCCCGTTCCACTGCGGCATACCTGGTCTCCCGATCCAGCAGTTTCCGGCTCAGGTACATGATGGGGTGTTCAACACCATTGACGCTTTGGCTCGGCACGGCCCCCAGGCCTGTGTCCGAAGCGTCCGTCTGGAGTATAAAAGGTAGTGCAAAGTTTGGTGCTTTCAATATGGGTGCTGACGTAAGGGCCTGTTTCAGGTCACAAAATGCAGCGGCAGCCTTATCTGTCCATACCACGTGGATTGGGGCCTTCTTCTTCGTAAGGTCTGTCAAGGGTGCTGCTCTTTTGGAGAACCGGGGTACAAACCGGCGGTAGTACCCAGCTAATCCGAGAAAAGCTTGCATCTGTCTCTTGGTATTCGGACGGGGCCAGTTTAATATGGCATCAACTTTGGAACACTGCGGTTTGACGGTACCACGACCCACCAGGTAGCCCAAATATTTAGCTTCTCTTAATCCAAAGAAACATTTCCTTGGGTTAATTCGAAGCCCGGCTTCCGCCAGTGTCCGCAGCACCGTTTTCACCTGCTGCACATGATCCTTCCATGTGCTGGAATGAATGACTACGTCATCCAAATAGGCAGCACTAAACGCGTTATGGGGCCGGAGCACTCTGTCCACCAGACGTTGAAACGTTGCCGGTGCCCCATGTAACCCGAATGGGAGGACCTTGTACTGCCAGTGCCCACTAGGGGTGCTAAACGCGGTCTTAGCCTTTGCGGAGTCCGTTAAAGGAACCTGCCAGTACCCCTTTGTCATGTCAAGTGTGGTCAAAAACTTCGCTTGTCCAAGTCTCTCGAGGAGGTCGTCCACGCGAGGCATTGGGTAGGCGTCAAATTGGGAGACTTGATTCAGTCGACGGAAGTCATTGCAAAACCTCCAACTTCCATCTGGCTTACTGACCAAGACAATCGGACTGGACCAGGGACTATAACTTTCCTCAATCACACCTAGTTCCAGCATGCGCTTGATCTCAAGTTCCACTTCTGCCCTCTTTGCTTCGGGAAGACGATATGGGCGTTCTCGTACGACAATCCCGGGTTCTGTCACGATGTCGTGCGCAATCAGAGAAGTCCTACCGGGTTGCTCACTAACTACCTCTGGAACGGACAAGATCGCTGTCTCAAGCTCCTGTCTCTGTTTCTTCTGGGAACGCTGGATCCTGCCGACTACGCCACTGTAAGAAGAATGAGTCGAAGACATCACAAAGGTTTGGGGCAGCCACCCGTATATTATGCTTGGCTGCAATTGCTCTTTTTAAATACACGAAGTGAATCGTTCGGAGTCCAAAACAGAACTGACTCTTAGGAGACAAGATGGCAGCTTTAAAGGCCCAGAAGGGAAATGATGTCTTCATCACAGGAAGTGGGAGTGGTATCCTGGTGTTCGGAAGTGACGTCATCCTTGGGGCCGTCCAGAGGCGGGATTTCCCGGGACAGGTCTGCAAGGGACTGAGAGAGATAGTCAGTACACTCCGCCGCCCCCTGGCCTGGCGTAGAATTACAAGTGTCTAGGCCCTTCAGCTGTTTCCCATGCGCACGTGTGTGACAATATATATATATATATATATATATATATATATATATATATATATATATATATATATATATATACACATATATATATACATACATACACAATACTGTGCAAAAGTTTTAGGCAGGTTTGAAAAAATGCTGTAAACAAAGAATGCTTTCAGAAATATAAATAATGATTGTTTAGCATCAATTCTTATAGGTACTCTTGCACAAATTCAGGGATTTTGTAGGATTCTAGTCAGGTGTTTGATCAACCAATTATACCAAACAGGTGCTAATGATCATCAATGTCATACGTAGGTTGAAACACAGTCATTAACTGAAACAGAAACAGCTGTGTAGGAGGCTTAAAACTGGGTGAGGAACAGCCAAACTCTGCAACCAAGGTGAGGTTATGGAAGACAGTTTCATGTCATGGCAAGATTGAACACAGAAACAAGTCACAAGGTAGTTATACTGCATCAACAAGGTCTCTCCCAGACAAAGATTTCAAAGCAGACTGGGGTTTCAAGATGTGCTGTTCAAGCTCTTTTGAAGAAGCACAAAGAAACGGGCAACGTTGAGGATCGTAGACGCAGTGGTCGGACAAGGAAACTTAGTGCAGCAGATGAAAGACACATCAAGCTTATTACCCTTCGAAATCGGAAGATGTCCAGCAGTGCCATCAGCTCAGAACTGGCAGAAACCAGTGGGACCCAGGTACACCCATCTACTGTCCGGAGAAGTCTGGCCAGAAGTGGTCTTCATGGAAGAGTTGCAGCCAAAAAGCCATACCACCGACGTGGAAACAAGGCCAAGCGACTCAAGTATGCACGAAAGCATAGGAACTGGGGTGCAGAAAAATGGCAGCAGGTGCTCTGGACTGATGAGTCAAAATTTGAAATATTTGGCTGTAGCAGAAGGAAGTCTGTTCGTCGAAGGGCTGGAAAGCGGTACAATAATGAGTGTCTGCAGGCAACAGTGAAGCATGGTGGAGGTTCCTTGAACGTTTGCTGCATTTCTACAAATGGAGTTGGAGATTTGGTCAGGATTAATGGTGTTGTCAATGCTGAGAAATACAGGCAGATACTTATCCATCATGCAATACCATCAGGGAGGCGTATGATTGGCCCCAAATTTATTCTGCAGCAGGACAACGACCCCAAAGATACAGCCAAAGTCATTAAGAACTATCTTCAGCGTAAAGAAGAACAAGAAGTCCTGGAAGTGATGGTATGGCCCCCACACAGCCCTGATCTCAACATCATCGAGTGTGTCTGGGATTACATGAAGAGACAGAAGGATGTGAGGAAGCCTACATAAACCGAAGATCTTTGGTTTGTTCTCCAAGATGTTTGGAACAACCTACCAGCCGAGTTCCTTCAAAAACTGTGTGCAAGTGTACCTAGATGAATTGATGCTGTTTTGAAGGCAAAGTGTGGTCACACCAAATACTGATTTAATTTAGATTTCTCTTTTGTTCATTCACTGCATTTTGTTGATTGATGAAAATAAATGATTAACACTTCCATTTTTGAAAGCATTCTTTATTTACAGCATTTATTCACACCTGCCTAAAACTTTTGCACAGTACTGTATATATATATATATATATATATATATATATATATATATAATTTATATAATTACACACTGGAGAATATAACTTGACAAATCTGCTCAAACAGGACACGCAGACCTCAAAAGCAGGGCCCCCTTAGGCGCGGGGTCTGGGGTGGTCGCCTCATTTGCCACCCCCAAACGGTGCTCTTGTTTAAAAGTTTGCACAGGTGCAACACAATTTGCCAACTTTTCATAGTTTCAGGCTGCATATTATCTTGATTTTGCCTCTGCAGTTCTCTTTCTTCAATCTGCTATGACTTGTAGCAAATGACAAAAATGTTCCCAGTGTCTGATCTAGCAGTAGATCTGTCAGAATATCCCTAAATCAGATCTGAGAATTCATCTGTTGTCCTTCACAATGTTGGCAGGCAGCACATACATTACCCAAATTATATTTTTACAGGCAATTCTGGCACAAATACTTAATCACTTACCAATAGAGTTGCTTATTTACAGACACAAACAAATCAGATTTGTCTAAAATGGTGCCAACCTTTCACCTATTACTTTGTGTTATTTTAGCATTAAGCACTTTCCATGGCATGCCGTTTGCATGTATAATGAAAAATATTAAGAAAATCAAAAAGGTAGATTCACTGTGGCTTGGCTCTGTCAAACAGATTTAGGCCCAACAAACCACTATTAAATTTTATAGTGTACGCTAAGGGTATAATAAGAAAAAAAACTGAAGATATATTTAAGTGAGTAAACATAATTAGTATGTTTCACTTTTTCTTAATGGTAGACATATACCCAGGACCATAATATGATGAGGTACTGAACTTCCAAGTTGTGATCTATAGCACAAAATAAACTTTTTTAAATTAGCTTTTAGTGATCATAAGTGTGACTTTTCCAAAAATTATTGTCAAATTGTCTACAGAACAGTGAATGGAATTCCCATCTGGGCATCAGCATTCAATATCATCAATAACAGCATTTGGAAATGACTTTTCTAAGTGAAACCTGGCCTTTAGGACTATAAGGTTGATGTGGAGGTAGATGATCAGTGAGGCGAAGTGCACAGCTTGTCTCCTTTTAAAATAGTGTTTTGATTATTTTCCATCCTAAATCAACATGGATACTTGGCCTTGAAATATATCTACAATCTCAAGATGTCGATGAATACTGTATAACCTTGTGGCTTGAAAAATGAATGTATTTGCTAATTTTTTCGGACTTTGTTTTCATATTTGAACACTTGCTCCCATCACTCCCATTTTTAAATGTAAGATTAGGCTATGTATTTTTTAAAATTCATAAAAATGGTTAATTTTATAACAATTTTGTATGTGGAAAATTAATAAACTATGATTATGAAAATCTAACTTCAGTTTGAAAAATAAACTTATCCCCTAAATAACCCAATCCACTCCAGGAAGAAACAAAATCTAAAATCTATTCTTTAAAATCACACCTTTCTCCTTTCTGCGGCTGCAAAGGACTGAAATTTTAATGTAGACATGGTCTTTTATTATAAATTATTTAATGTTTTTCAAATTAAATCAATTTTAAGTTGTTTATATTTCAAAATGCACAGAATAAATAAGTATTAATACAGAACACACAATAATGATGTCAAGTCAATAATCAGTCAGCTTGCACTTGGTAGATCTACCTACTGTATTTCCTGTCCTGAAGACCTACCGTTAAAGAAGGTGCTTTGTCCCTGCACCTGTAAGTGTAAAAGAAAATTGCCAAAGAAACAGGCATCTAATTTTAATGACAGTAGTTTAAAATAGATAAATGTAAAATACAATATAACCTTCAGCAAATTAGTAATACAATATGAAATTTATAAACTAACTTAATTTTGTGTTACATTAAAAATGCATAATCTGAAGAGAATAATGGAAATTTCTAAAAGTAATGTGAGAAATCTGAAAATAACTAGGAGTATCTACAGTGAGTTAAATTTTTAGAACGGGCGGACTTGTCCTTTTAAAGTGTTTTGCATCAGAAAAATCATTTTAACTGTGAAAAACTTAGACACTGTCTTCAGCACACAGTCACTGACTATATTGAACTGAATACATTCTGTATGTATAGATTCAGAGTGTCTGAACAAGTTTCTGCCTATAACGTAATGAGAAAGATAAACTATACTTTATTTATATCACGACTTTCTAAATACTAAAAAAATGCTTTATATGTCAGAGTAGAGGTCCAGTTTTCGAGCCTTTAAACCAGTAATGCCAAATCTCATTTGTGACCATTATAACTCACAGTTGTTGCTCAGTGATGGCATTTTTATAGTAAAAAATATTTCTATATACAGTAACTCTTGTATCTGACTGATTTGAAATGTATCCATTCTTCCATTTAAAATTTCCCATACAATGTTGCTACACCAGTCATGCCAACATTAATTCCTGTTTGTCTCTTTTTTGTTCTTCTTTCCTATTAAATTAATTTTGGTAATCGGCTCTAGAAATATCTATCTGTTAATCAGACTAGTTAGGATATAGCGGGTTGGATAATGGATGGATGGATAATCAGGCTCCGTCAATACAGTATGCGAAAGTCTAGGAAAAGTTTTTCAAATTTCTGACCAAATACAGTAAAAATGATGCATAACATGTAGTTGTTCTTGAAATAATATAAAGTTGCTAGAGTTGGAAATAAAACAAACATTGATCCTAATAGTACAGCAATTCAAGGATTAACCAAAAGTAAATCGTATTTCTATAAAATACATTTATAAGAAAAGTTAAATAATTACTTTTATTTTTGGGATAATTTCAAATAAACATGTCTTTAGTGATTTGAGCAATCTATACAAAATAGTCAAACAAAACAAAGTCAAAATTTTGCCATTGCTTGACAGAGAACATACAGTCACACATTTATGTTTCAAGAAAAACTGATAATTATATTCAGTAATTTTAATATAAATTGACAGTGATATTTAAAGCAATCAATCCCATTAAAAAAGGCTTAGGAATGACCTGGGCTGCTATCTGCTTTGGAGATAAAAGAAATATATAGATGACTACCAAAATGTCTTGATGGCCCCCACTATGACTGAACAATAAGTTGAATAATTAGTAAGAGTAAATCAATTTGACCATAAAATGCAAAAAAAATAAATAAATTCAAATATGCAGTCCAACATTGCAGTGTAGTAAGGACCAATATTGCACAGTTTGGGGGCAACAGTTTTTCTTGTGCAACCACTAGGATTGATAACATTTTTCAACTTAAGTATAAAGGACTCCAGAGGTGATGTTTTTACCTTTTGAATTAAATCAAGTTGTTTTATAAAGGCTGTTTGTTAGTTTCTGATAATTATAGAAAACAGCATGTCAAAAAAGATGCTTTTTTCTTTGATCACAGTTCTATTCTTACTGGTAGATCGTAGCTAAAATACTGAATTTTAGGATGGATGGATTTCCCTGTATATATCCAGATACAAACAAAATAGGCGGAGTGGTGGCTCCGAGGCTTGGGATCTGCACTGGCAATCGGAAAGTTGCCGGTTTGAATCCCGTAAATGCCAATAGGGACTCTGCTCTGTTGGGCCCTTGAGCAAGGCCCTTAATCTGCAATTGCTGAGTGCTTTGAGTAGTGAGAAAAGCGCTATATAAATGCAAAGAATTATTATTATTAAAAAAATGTAACTCTTGAAAATGGCATATTGTCCAAAATGTGATTTTTCGGCCTCTTGCCAGTTTAGAGGGGGCACATTGGGACAGTTTTCCTGTATGTACAGAGTATCAAATTTCTGTTTCTTTTCCACAAATCAGGAAATAGGCAAGCCAGAAGACCAGAGCCAAGCCCACCTTTCTGTTTGCCTCTTCTGCCCAATAAGACTAAAGCAGCAGTAAAAATTCACTCTTTTAACCCAATGAACACATCCCCTAAAGAAGCAATACCTGCTGAAGCCTTCTTTACTCTTGTGCCAAGGCTTTCCTTTGTTAAAATCCTTCTCTATCCAGCTCTTAAATGAAGACTTCTCACCTGGGAACCCAACTATTTATTGTGTTTGTTGTATTTTTATTTTATAGCTAGTTACGCCTGCACCATCTATAACAGGGGTGTCCAACTCCGGTCCTGGTAGGCCGCAGTGGCTGAAGGTTTTCATTCTAACCCTTTTACTAATCAGCAAGCAGATTTCACTGCTACTTAAATCCTTTTCCCTTCATTTTAATAGCCCTGTTTTTAAAGATTCAGTCCTCTGAATTGATTGGCTGCCATTTAATGAAAAAACTAAACAGAAATGAGATGTGAAACGAGCCAACAGATGACCAGCTAAATTGGAATGTCAAACTCCAGCTAATTTCACTCCAACCAGTTTCCGAATGCCAGTTCTTGCTGTTAATTAAAGCCATTCTTGAATATCATGACTTGTTGCTGCTCTCATTCTGCCACAGCAGACTGTTGATTTTCTGGTTTTTCTAAGACCACCGTCAAAAAGTTTTGGTGACCTGAGCAGACCAACATGACTGAGACCTTCATCTATCTTTATTTTCAGGATAGCTGGTCACGTGGCGGCTTGTTTTGTGTCTCATTATTGCTTGGCTGCTCATTAAGGAAAAAGAAACATCCAAGGTGTCTGAGTCACGTCAATTAAAACTAATGCAAAACAAGTAAATCAGCGGCAAAAACGGCTCACTAATTAAGAAAATGGCTACAATGAAAACCTGCAGCCACAGAGGCCCACCAGGACCGGAGTTGGACACTCCTGATCTATAATGTGTTCTGATTCTAGATGAGTTATTTATTGCAGAGCCAGCTAATTTCAGAGAATTACCCAAGGCCGGGGATGTGGAAAAATCCACTAACAAACAATCATGCTATGTACTGCCGTGTAGCTACAGAAAAAGGAGTTATGAAAAGGATGATATTGCATTAACAAAATGACTGGAACACAAAGCAAGCAGCTGAATGCACCATACCATTTGCGTCATTTTAAATAAATGAAAGGATAGAAATGGAATTACAAATAATTAATAAGTCATTCACAATGAAATGGGAGTTTGCATGTTCTCCCCGTGTCTGCATGGGTTTCCTCCGGGTGCTCCAGTTTCCTCCCACAGTCCAAAGACATACAGGTTAGGTGCACTGGCGATCCTAAATTATCCCTAGTGTTTGCTTGGTATGTGTGTGTGTGTGTCCTGCGGTGGGTTGGTGCCCTGCCTGGGATTTGTTCCTGATTTGCACCCTGTGTTGTCTGGGATTGGCTCTAGTAGACCCCTCTCCGTGACCCTGTGTTAGGATATAGCGGGTTGGATGATGTCTGACTGACGATGAAATGCTTACATTAGGCTGAGAAGCAGTGCAGTTGTTATTTTGTAAAAACAATCGCTTTTTTCAGAATGTATTGCTGTGGTGTGATTACTACTGATGGACTGTTGTGAACTGTGCTCATATGCCAGCAGCAGCCGAGCTGGCTTACGACAAATGAACTTTTCTGTGCTGATGTTCACTTCAGTACATGCACTTGTATAATACATTCATTCATTGAGAGCTCACTCTATGTGAATACATGTGTTGAGGCCTGATGCATGATGCAGTGTGAATAATGCAGAGCATGTAGAGTTAATCTAGCACATAGAATGAATGTGGTATCTGATCGATATGGAAGTGCTGGACATAACATACTTACTGACCCGGTAAAGCTCTCGTGTTGACTGATATAGTGGAAATGGACATACATACCTTCTTACCTACGGAGTAAAAGTCTTCTGTACACATAAATATATACACTATAAATTCAACAAAAACCCTGAAGATACATTTTTGCCTAACTTAACTAAAGAGAGTAGTACTCAGGCAAAAAAAAGATGTAAACATCTTGCCTGAAGAAGGGGCCTGAGTTGCCTCGAAAGCTTGCATATTGTAATCTTTTTAGTTAGCCAATAAAAGGTGTCATTTTGCTTGGCTTTTCTTAACTAAAGAGATAAATTATACATAAAATATACAAGTTATAGCAAAAACAATAATTTGCTTACTGCATTTCACATTTAATTCCCTACACAGTACGTTACCCCATTAACATGCAATATCACGAGTCAAACACAATATCCTTCATTAGTCATAAAGCACAGAATGGAATTTAATATAACAGCAGAAACAACTGAAGGAATTTTAGGCATATGGTGACTTTTGTTTTAACTTTTTCACAAGCACCACCAAATTATTCATGAATGAATATACTGTAAATGAACTTTGTTATACAGTAACTACTACATTTTCTGTTGCTTCGTATAAAAGTTATTTTATGATGGAAACACAGTTCAAAGGCTCAACAACAATCTAAACACATACTGAAAATACAGCATATAATTATAATATTTCTATTATGAGGATTTGGTGTTGACACACGAAGAAATCATTTATTTTTTGTGAAACCATATCTGGATACATTGCACTAGATCCACACTTAAGACTAGTTTATATGACCAGTTATGGCTCCGGCACAATGCCATATGAAACAAATTGCATGGAAGCAATTGAAGAGGCTGTTCTGTTTTAAGATACTACTGTTTGTGTCTGTTGATATCTGCTGTATTACTGTTAAAGAAGTCATTTAGTCATGTCTGGGATAAATTGATCTACCAAGTGTGTTTATAATAGGTTGCTGGTGTTTGCCTTGCCAAGCCTTATGGGAATGATTTTTGATATACAGTACTATTTTGTTCATGTTTCCTTTATTTCCTAAACAACACTGCAATTTTCCAAAGGCTTCTATTGATTACGCTATTTATAGCCGCTGACTGAGTAAAAACACAAAACACACTACATAAAAATAATCATTAAACTTGATATTATAGGAGTGTTTTTTTTCCTAAAAACCGCATGGAAACCACTGAAAAATATATAGACAATTTCACAATATGTGCCTTATGGAGACTATATTATTATGGCGACAGCAGATGTATTAAGGGGAGAATGTAAAAACTCTTTTTTATAATGATTTTGCTGAATACAAATCAGTTGAGCAGCATGAAGCAATAAACTGAACCCAGAAATGTATTTGGCCAATTTCAGTCCTCCATAGCTTTTCCAATGCACTGCTCTTATAGTTCACACTTGGCCTAAGGTTTCCTCAAGGAGAAGATATGCTAAAGAAATGTAACAAAAGAGAATCATTAAATCAATAAAGGTTGAAACACAAACCACATTGATTTTATGTTATGCATTTTTATATAGTAAAACCGCCCCAAGGTACAGATCCATAGCACATCAGTTCATACAAGTACTGTATATTTATATACTGTATATATGTATATTTTAATTTTTTCCAGGCAAGTTAAGAGATTGCTCAGTGTTACAAAATCAGTTAGAAGCTGATACTGACATGTAGGCTTTATATTTTACAGATGAATGCCTTAGCTACTGTGCTAAACTGCTTGCAGGAGAGTATGATATTTTAGTGTGATCATATTTTGGCTTTCAAAAAATTGGGTGGGATAATGAGGGGTCATGGGGTGTTATTGACACA
The DNA here is from genome assembly GCF_900747795.2 of Erpetoichthys calabaricus. NCBI lineage: Eukaryota > Metazoa > Chordata > Cladistia > Polypteriformes > Polypteridae > Erpetoichthys > Erpetoichthys calabaricus. The sequence continues at coordinate 63,138,123 of NC_041399.2, read as the reverse complement.
TGGACCTAAAGTAATGAATCTATTTTTTTTTTAATTAAAAATGTGATCAATGTCAACTTCTTAGTAAACTTTTAAATAGTTTTATGTAGAGTTGCTATTTCTCTCCCATACTAAAGGAGGGAAAAAAAAGATGCTTACCTTCATCATAACAGGAGAAGTCCTCATTGGTTGCAAAAATGTTCAACTTTAATAAAAACAATTTCAAACATAATGGACCAAGTTAAAACTGCTGTTTCTGATGGCTGTAAAAACAGTCACACTCGTACACTAACCTTTTACCTTGCTAGGCTGTTTAATGATGTGTTACTATTGTACATTTTAACCATATAGCATACCAAAATACTCTTGTCACATTTGCTGACAAGCTTTCTTCCTTAACATCAGCTTTGTGTTTGATAGTGATCACCCATCTTTTTAAATGGACAAGTCATTCCAACAGATGGCACATCAAAAACATTTATAGTTATAAAATGCATTGCATAAGTCAATCCAACAGGTGGTGCATCACAAACATTAACACTGATTTTACAAATCCCATACCAAATGGCTTATAACAGATACATATGCATTACATTTAACATTCCAAGAGATAGCACATAACAAACATGTTTAGAAATGCATTTTATTACTACAAATGTTTTTGTCATTCCAACAGATGGCATATCATAAGCAATGCATTACAAAATACATTGTAATAGATGGTGCACTGCAAACATTTATGCTGAGGTCTGTGTTGAGTGCTTAGATTTCAACTCTTCTTAGATGGGTAGCACAGGTAGTTCTTAAATTGCTGGCACCTGTACATGTTATTGCAAATTTGGCTTTCTACCCATTTCATTCAGGTCAAAAAAAAACCAAGGTCATTTATTTTTTTAACTAACCTTTAAAATATGAAAGTTTTCTTTAGTATCCTTTATACTTATGATCTTGTGTTTAATTATACTAGGGCTCTTTTCATTCTCCTAGCTATCAACTGCATGAAACTGCCATGCTTACTCTTACTTCATTCCTCCACTTTCCTAGAAATTTGTTACATAATGCAAATTTACACGTTTTGCAAGCTGAAGATATCTACAGACAGTGCATGAATCAAATAAAATACGTAGATCAGTGTTTGTTTAAGTCTGACTGTCATGTGTCAGCCTGCACTGTTCTCCTGGCTGGTGTTCACAGTTGTGTTGTGTCTTTATTGTTCAATGTTGTATTTTGTATTTGTGTTTATGTTTCTTTTTTTGTTTCTTATTCTGTCTGTGTGTAAGTGTTGGGCAATGGGCATGGCCTAGGTACTGCACCTTGTGTTTTGTGGGTGGCTTCCTAATGGGTGTTGTCACATGCCAATCACCGCCAGGAACGGCCATCCACACTTTTTAAGGGAGGCCTCCCATAGTTCCTGGCAATTCATTAAACACACTTAGAGTGTTATTGTGTATTTTGCTTTTGCTATTGTTTTCTGATTCCCCAGACTTTTGAAGCTGTGGTTTGTTTTTGATCTCATTTTTGGATTTTGTATTGGGCCTGTGTTTTTTGATATTTTTGACCCTCTGCTCTGTTTTCAACCACGATTTTGGATTCTGTACTGGGACTTTGTTTACTGTGTATCGCCTTGCCTTTCCAGGCATCTCCTTTGTACTCTTCGGAGCTTTGGGACTTCCACAGCCTTTTTGCTAAAATAAACCTTTTCTTTTATAAGGATTTGTCTTGGCCCTTTGGGTCTCTAATTGGGATTTTTAACTACTTTTAAAAGTATTTTGGTATCTGTGCATTCAGAACTCCCCAGATCACGACACTCACTCAGTTGTTGTCAAGTTCAGTCTTGGAGGCCCCCAACACTACAGGTTTTCATTTCTTCTTTTAAATCGGATTCCTGCATTAATTAAACAAGATGTTATTTCCCAGTTTGTGTCTTCTTGTATAAATTTAGGAAATTACATACATAATTGAATGAAGCAGGAATTTGAGAACAAACAAATTCTTTAGATTTTTGGTGTTTTGTTCTTTTAAAACTTTGGGTTTATTTGACATAATTTACTAATAAACGCACAAATTGGTAACACTAAAATAGCTGTCCTTTAGCAGTGAGTGTCACTTGGCCTGGTGACTGCTATGCATGTCTTTAATTGTCAATATTTAGATTATAATTGAGAGAGCAACCTCCACAGAAAAAGTGAATTAAAATGAAAATGACAAGAGTGAAGCAATGAAAATAGCAATGAATCAAAAAAATAAAAGCATTTCTTAATTTTGAATAAATGCAAATCTAACACTAATGCAATTTTCTAATTGCAAAATAAGAAATAAAATGATATCTAAATAATGAGATCAATTAAAGGTAAAAATGACTTGCTCAATGTGAAATTATTTAGAACAAAAACCTGCAGCCGCAGGGGGCCCCAGGAATGAAATTAAGAACCACTGGTAACAAGCAATGCAAAAATCAAACAATTTTAGGAATGTTATAAATTCTGGTTGGAGGACGTGTCCAGGAAAAAGAAGACATCTGCTCACCATATCATATTTAGTGATGAAGAATTTGCTATAAAAATACACAAAGTATAAATATTTATTTTTTCCATGAATAAAAACCACTATTGATACCACAGAGCCTGGTGGCTGCTTCTGTGGTGTGATTCTAGAAATGAAGGATCTTTAAAGAGATGTGCCGACTGTAACAGTTACTGGCATTTTGTGCAATACTTTTATTCACTTCAAAGACCTTTATTTAGCAATACATTTTATAAATGACATGAACATGCAGCATTTCATTTTACTCTAAAAGACCCTCAAATGACTGTGTTGTCAGGGTAGTGCTTGTTTTTAATGTTGTTGAATGATAGACCTACAGTGGAAAGAGGTACAGATAGTCTGAATGGGACTTAGGTCTTTCTTAGCCATTTTTATTTCTTATTACAAAAAAAAATATCTTTTTCTCAATGTTACTAAGTAGTCTGTGTTTCTCTTCTGGAAAGTCTGCATAAGCGTGAAAAGTTTAGTTGGGCTACGATCAGGTACCTAAGGGAAAAAAAAAAAAAAACTTTACATAATAGTTTAACTATCTGGGGTAATTATCTTCTAGGGTATCTTCACAGCTGAATGAGCTCTGTAATGATCTCTAAACACAGCAAGTATGAATACTGTACAAATGGCAAATACAATAGAAATATAATTGTTTACAGTAAGAGGCTTAGTGTTAGATTTATTTGTTTAAAGTAGGATACATTTTTGGGTGATACAGTATTGTTGCATTTCTTTGAATTACAGTACTTTTGACCGGCACTTATTGTTTTTATTTTGGTATATGTGCAATGTGATTGTCCCAGGAGTTTCATCTGTTCCTTGTCTAGCTTCAGGCTTCATATTAATAAGCACAGCCGACGAGCAGGCAATTATTTCTGTATTGTTTGACTGTCTCTGTTGCTTAGTATATGGGGGTGAGGGGTTGTATTACTCTGGATTTGTTTTTAATTATATAGCACATACTGGATATTTTCCTCTATCAGTGTGTCAAAAATATGGCTTGTGCCATTTCTCACAATAATCTGTATAGACATGTCCAATGGGAAAAGCTCAGACTTTAAAGTCCCTACTCTGGAAAGGATTTTTTACTCTTTGGACATTAACACCACAGCTTACTGAAATATTTAATTTTATAAATAGAATTAAACTTGAAAAAAATATTATTGGATTAATTAAGATGCAAGGCATAGAACAGACTGGATGGTAAACTTGTTCCAAATGCTTCCACAACTTTCCAAAACTCCTATTCAGGTCTCTGCGACTGAAAACTGCAGAACACACGTCTGTCAACACTCAGTGGTCCTGGAAATTCCTCTGCGGGTTAATGCGAATGAGTGTTTTAGGTAGTTGAATATCAATTCCAGGAAGCGATGGACTGGAATCAAAAACTTGGCCCCAATACAACCAAAAAGACACCAGCCATCCTTGCGACCCCTTTAATGCATGTGAACAGTCCCTATTAATTTCTAAGTATGTAAAGTAGTGGATTGTAGTATTTTGTAAACTTGCCAACATAAAAGCACAGTCTGTGGAGATATCGCCCCATCTCCTAACTCTGATACTCCTGCAGCTCTTTGTCCTCCTGCTTCTCATCAGCTACACAATGCTACTCTGCAGTTTCTATACTTTGCTGAAATTTATAAAAGAATATGAATATGTTTTAGGTTTTATTACTAACTAAACCTCTGTTTATTGCTTGCTAAACATTATTAACCCCATTCCGTATGTGTTTGAAAAGTGAAATCTGTATAAAATATACCATTTAAGCAGTTTAAGTCTTTGCCTAAATTAAACATGAAACCTTAATACCAAGTTCGTAGACTTTCAACTCACCCTTCATCACGGTGGCCATTGCTTTATAAGTGATTTACAACTTCTATTAATTTAAGTGTTCTGATAGACTGTCATGGTCATGAGTGGCATCGCAAGTAGTCATAGTAAACAGGCTCCTCAGCCAACTATTCCTACACTCTGACTTTGCAGCAGTCACTTGCTTGAAAAACACTGTTTTCTTTAATGTCGCCGTCCCATGTTTGTCAGTTATGCATTGTATCTGGTGTGCCACAAGGATCAATTCTTAGTTTGCTTTTATTTTTAATATAAAGTCTCCCATTAATGTTTAAGCTTAATATAAAACAAGGTGAACTACCCAAGTTATGCATGTGACACACTGCTTAACTAGTTTCCAAGCCCTCTGATCCAGCATTTTATTAGCATTACAGAATGACTGAGTAATAATTTCCTCAAACTAAACAAGAAAAAAAGGAATGTTAGTCTCACATTTTCCATTTCTTCAAAAACTATTAGAAATACACTTGACCATCTGGTCATCAGCGAGAAGTAAAAAATGTGTGCGGTACTATGGTTGGAATGATAGGTACTGGTGTTCCATTTCTTAGCAATGTTTTAGCTTGGTTTAGGAGGAAATACATTACGATTAAAATGTTCTATCATTCTGTCTGTGCAACATTTGGATCAGTTTGGCATGGGAAATCCTATCAAAAGACCTACTGGCCATTACTTTTTTCATATTTTGTAAATTGTAACCCTAGCATGTCTAAATGTTCAAGATTTAAAGTTTTCCCTAGAACTTTGTTTCTACCTCTTATGTACTTCACCAATGACAATCAAAAGAAACATTTGGCTTTCTCTATTACAAGAAGAGTTATTCATGTTAAGATTTGCTTACTTTTTGGAGCTCAACACTTGCTTTTATAGGATTTTTACCTTTGGTTATACTCAATCGGTGCTATGCCAGAAATGTGTTTATTTTCCTTTTGTTCACAGTCTGAATTGACTGCTGGCATTTGTCCGGTGCAGGGATGTCCCATTTTCACAGACAGTACAGGGCTGAGGGCAGCTAGTCAATCTATGGCCACAAGGCCAACTTAGTGTGAAACACATTTAATCAATAATTAGTGATCTATGCTTTAATTAGATATTAACTGTATGTTTATGTGATTCTTTGCTATATTTACATGTTCACCCATAGCTTGCATAAACAAACCTATTAACATATTTACCTTGTACTATACCATACAAGCTGCAGAAGAAGTCCCCTTTGAAAATATTAACATACCAAAACAAACAAATCTAAGACTAAAGGTCAAATAAAAAAAACAAAAAAACTTTAATATCATCAGGAATATTCTGCTTGCATCCAGAAAGAGAAAGAAGGGGCATATATTAAAATGGACCTTAGAGGGCAATATTTGTAAATAACTTTTGAATAAGAAGAAAAGACAGCTTGTCACTACTCACTTGCTTGCTACGATTGTCTGTCTGTTTATAATAATCTTTCCATATCTAAATCCTATCCTGTTGGAATGCATCATATTCATCCAAACATTTTGAATTTTGTTAATACTAAGTCACCTGAATAGTACTGGTATGTCAAGACCTCAGCCACTAAAAAAAAACTCAGAGACACCTTTTGATGATACTGACGTGCTGCTCCTTTACAGGTATTCATTCCAGGAAGTTCAATTATCATTAAAAATCAAATAAAGCACTAATTGTCTCTAACATTCAAGGGATTTGTCCTCTGTTGTCTGTGTTGATGTGTTTCTGGATTAGGCTACAAGTGTTCTGTCAGAGTGAAACAGCAGATAAAAAACAGTATGGGCAGGAAATGAGAAGAAAATCAAGGTAAAAAAATGGGCAAGGTCTAAGCCAGTTGTTAACATTGAGCACCAAAGCATAATATGCAAAACAAAATGCAATTTTAGTTGAAATAGAAGAATCCCAGCTTCTAAATACTAAACCATTTCTAAGCCTGCTTAATCCTGAGCAGAGTAGCAAGGGGCTGGAGCTTAACTCAGCAAGCATAAGTCACAAGGCAGGAACCTCTGGACAGGGCGCCAGCCCCTAGCACGGTGAACATACACACACACACATACACACACATATAACAGGCCAATTTAGCATCACCAATCCTCCTAACCTACTTGCGTTTAGACTATGGAAGGAAAGCAGAGCACCCAGAAGAAATCCACACAGACATAGTTAGAACATGCAGGGACGACTTGGGATGTGAACTCTAGTCTCCTTACTGTGAGGCAGCAGTGCTACCATTGTACCAAGATCCTTAATTAGATTTAGAATAATTAAGCATGAAAACTATTTTTATCCATCCATCCATTATCTAACCCGCTATATCCTAACTACAGGGTCACGAGGGTCTGATGGAGCCAATACCAGCCAACACAGGGCGCAAGGCAGGAAACAAACCCCAGGCAGGGCGCCAGCCCACTGCAGAAACTATTTTTAACGATTCACAAATTTGGACACATAGGAGAGTGTTCTGCCTTTTTTTTTACCATCACTATGATGATGTCACACTTACAGGTTAACAACTAGGACCTGTAACCAAGAAGAAAGAGCACAAAATGGTGGCACTCATGAGCTGAAATGATAAACAAAATGGTTGCGGAAATCATAATGCAAATATCAAAATATGCAAAAACATCAATCAAAATAAAAAGAAAACCCAATTTTATGACGGAAAGACAAAGGAAACGTTTTTCAGGGAACGTCCTGGAAGATGCACACATTTTTGCTGTGGTCACATATTCTTACTGACATATACAAGTTTCTAAGTCAGAAATTTCACATGAATGACCTATGAACTGGGAGAGTCGAACAATTTGGAGAAAACAATAGTACCAAAATTATCCAAGTTGGAATACAACACTGACCTGTCACCTTAGTCAATTGTATCAAATAGAAAATATAGACGGATTAGACAAAAATGCTGTTTTTGTGGTTGAATTGCATTTGGAGCAATGTGTCAAACATTTAATACATTAAGTTGGCAGCTTCACAAAAAATTCCCAGTTTATCTTTATTTGCTTTCTTTAAAGACCAAGTAACAAATCAACAGTTACCTTGCATTTCTCCGAATAATCTAACCAGAAATTCATGTGAATGCACTGAAGTAGAAAGGTGAAAGATCCCAAGCTATCTGAAAACTCCAATAGCACGCAAGTGCAGTGTAACACATAGCAGGCCTATATAGCTTACTGCATAAAGCCTTGTTCATAATTTACCACATGAGCTTGTGCGCTTTCAGTGACCACTGACCATCTGTACTTGATCGGCATGTCCATATGCTTCTCTTTAATAGGTGACAGTGTTTGGTCAGTGGCACATACTTTGCTTTGAACCTGTTAAGGTAAGTGAATTGTTCAATGATTGTTCAGCAAAAGATGCTGACGGTAGAAGGCAGGTAGCACAGATCGGGTATTACATGCTTTATGGAAAATAAAAAGGAGAAGGTGGCATGTCAGGCTCATTAACCAAAAGCAGTGAAGGAAGTATGATATTCTTGTGAGTGGAAGGTATATGCTTCAAAATATTCTCATGTCTTCCTTGCACTTTGATGAGCTGTTGCATCATATTTAGCAGCTGCTAGAATCTTTACTAGAAAAAGAAAATCTGAGCACATTTCTCCAGTTTTGATGTCACTACATTGGTTACCTGTGTCATTTAGAATTGACTTTAAAATCCTGCTTATGGTTTGCAAAGCCTTAAATAATCTCACTCCATCCTATATTTCAGAATGTCTTACACCTTACACTCCATATTTTAACCTTAGATCCTCAAATGAGTGTCTGCTTAGAATTCCAAGAGGTAAACTTAAAAGAAGTGGTGAGCCGGCCTTCTGCTGTTATGCACCTAAAATCTGGAATAGCTTGCCAATAGGAATTTGCCAGGCTAATACAGTGGAGCAGTTTAAAACACTGCTGAAAACACATTACTTTAACATGGGTTTCTCGTAGCTTCATTTTAGTTTAATCCTGATCATTATTATTCATGGTGGCTCCAAAATCCATACTAACCTGTACTTTCTTTTCTGTTCTTTTTCTGGTTTTCTGTGGTGGCAATCTGCACCACTACCACCTGATCAAAGCACCATGATGTCCCTACACTGATGGATTACACAGCCAGAAGTCCACATGACCGTCATCATCAAGTTCTTCCATGTGAACCCTGAATACCATGAGGACTGATTGAGGTCATTTATGTTAGGTGGAATGCATAGAGCGGGCTGGGTGGTCTCATGGCCTCGGAACCTCTGCAGATTTTTTTTTTCTCCAGTTGTCTGGAGTTTTTTTTTTTTTCTGTCCTCCCTGTCCATCGGACCTTACTTTTATTCTATGTTAATTAGTGTTCCCTTATTTTAATTCTTATTTATTTTGTCTTTTTTCTCTTTCTTCATCATGTACAGTAAAGCACTTTGAGCAATACTGTTTGTATGAAACTGCTATATAAATAAATGTTGTTGTTATTGTTCATCATTCTGGCATCCGCATAAGCATGGTAGGATCACATTTGCTACCAGCCTTTCCTTGAAAATTGCTATTTTGGATACAAAGCACCACATCCATATTACCACGTAGTCAGGAAAAATTCCATTAACAGCATATTGTGAAAACCCAGTGCACACGAGTCTGTAGAGCATATAAAATAAGGGAGTAGTACCTATATACTGCATATGCAAGATAAGGTTATGGAACTAGACATTACTGTCTAAAAGCAGTACAATATAACATTGGTGAATACTATTACCTAACTGATATAAGAATCTGTGCCTGGGTAATATTAGTGTGAAGTTTGCAGGTTGTACCCATGTTGGTGTGGGCTTCCACTAACTCTTTCACCAGATTAACTGGCGACTCTAAATTAGTTCACTTTGAGTGAATGTCTGTCCAAGTATGGACGGCTTCCCTCAATTCAGAATTGAAAAAAGGCAGATCAGAGAAGGCTGTCTGGATCACTGCACAAGTAACTTTTTCTTGTTTACTTTTGCAGTAGTTTATATAATAAAAGCCCAGGGGCGGAGTGGTGGCGGCTCTGAGGCTAAGGATCTGCGCTTGTATCCCAAAGGTTGCTGGTTCAAATCCCCGTCACTGCCAAAAGAGATCCTACTCTGCTGAGCCCTTGAGCAGGGCCCTTAACCTTCAATTGCTCCAGGGGCGCTGTACAATGGCTGACCCTGCACTCTGACCCCAAGGGGTATGCGAAAACTAACAAATTCCTAATACAAGAAATTGTATAAGGCGAAATAAAGAACAAAAAAAAACAAAAAAAAACCCCATTAAACTTAACTACTGAAACGGCCTGTAATTTGAAAATCATTACATTTTCTATTTCCCATTGTGTAATACTTGTAGGATATTTTTTCTGTAGAGATCTGAATGTAAACAAGTTTATAAATCACCAATATAAAACAATTTTATAACTTGTAAAACCACCATCAGAGTGTCTTTCATAAACTCCCAGATGAATGTTAATTTACTCAAGTACAGGACAAGGACAGACTGACCACCTGTCTGGCAGGATAAGTGCAACCTACTCAGAAGAAATGGCCATTCAGTCAAAATTACTCCTCAATATCCTGCTGGTGATAAAGCAAGTGTCACTGCAGTATAAATCTACTGAGGCTCAGAGCTGCATGCTAAATGCCACTAAAAATTTGACAGATAGATAATGGCATAATGCGAGTTTGTCTCTGCAAAGCCATATTGCCTTTTTGTGGAAAACAATGAAATATCCAATGGCACAATATTGCCATCAACTGAAATAGTGGTCAGTTATCTAATAAAGAGACTGCTTTTCAGATGTGAAATATTGGCAGCGATATTTATCCCTAATGCCCTCATTTAAAAATAAAAAAAAACTGATGCGAGGAATCAAAGACACAACTATCACACAGATTGATTATACTTCATAAACCCTGTTAACACGATTGATTATATATTTTGAGAGACTGATTACTGCTTTGTGTTTTGTTTGAACATTCACTTGGATTTTTGCTGGCCATGTAAATAATATGCTGTCAAAAGTAAATAGATTAAAAGTGTCTATGTCCAAGTTATGTTACATAAATAGGTCTGTGCAAAACTATCACTTTACATTAGCTGTATTATTTTGTCATAATAATGTAAATATTTCTGATGACATGTGATATATCCATGATCCATTATCAGAAGAAGAAGAAAAAAAAACATAACTAACATGGTAATGGGATTTAAATCAGTAGAATGAAACAGAGCATGTGTGGGCACCTCACAGGCAGAGGAAAGTTTTGCAGTGAATGTTCCTGTTAGAGTAGGGTGAGCAGGGCACTTTCATACATAGTCGATGGATATTTTAAAGAAACATTCTGCATTCTTTTATTATACTGCAAACAAACATCGATGGTGCAAGTACAAACAAAAATAATCTTCCTCTGGTGTTCTAACAAATACAGATACATTTCTTTGTGTTGGTTTTCTCTGGGATTACAGGAGCTCCATCTCTTCTGCTCTCCAGCTAACAAGTGACTCCTCCTTCCAGACAGCTGGGCTTTTAAGGTCATGGATGTGGAAGGGGTGGAGCCAGTTGCCCACACTGGGCAAAGGAAGAGGATACAGTGATAGCGCCCCCCTCTCTGCCCACTGTGGTATTACATACCTGGGAGGAACCTGGATGGTTACCCTCAGAAGCACACGCGTGACACAATAAGATCTACAAAGTCAAAGAGCCTTTCATGCAAATGGGATTTAAAAGCCAACTGTGATAAATTACAGAAATAGTTTTTGAACTTCAGTCTGAATTCCAGATATCCGGGAAAAGCAGCTCCTCTAATTTATAAACAATGAATTCATATTGCCTTATGCTGGAATTAGCCTATGGTTGCATGTTGAAATGTATGTTTACTGATACAATGATAGTAACAAATGTTAAATTTTAAACGCTCTAGGCATTAAGTCAGGTGTGACTGTTCAGAGACTTCCCAGTGCACATGGCTGCTAACTCTATCAACTCAATATTGGTTGATTCCTGCTTAATCAACTTTAATTGATGTAAGAAGTGTGTATAACAATGATAGTTGTTGACAATGTAACATTTAACTCTACATTCTCTAAATAACAAAGCTCAGCTGATCAACAACACAATCACTGACCAGAATATTGATTTCCTGTGCTTAACAGAATCTTGCCAGCAGATTAATGACTTTTTTTTGTTAAATGGAATACCTTCAATTTATTTTGATGAATCTTGCTCAGGAAGATGTGGTGGTGTTCTTGCTGTGCTCTGTTGTGCTTATTTATCACCCTCCTAAACCTTCCTTGATTCTTATTTCTGAGACTGCTGATGTCTGTTCTCTATGTCACCAAATCCTTCTTTGAGATGACGTAAACATGTTGATTCTTAGTTGTACTTTTTAAGCTGATTTTTGAACCTGTTCAAATGTTTTAATATAATACAACATTTAGTTTTGCCACTAATTCTATGGGGTCATACACCGGAAATGGTTTGTACATCTGTTTTTTTTCCCTTCACATGTATTTGATTAGGATAGCACTATTTCAAGCCATAAGACTCTGCCAGTGTTTTGTTTCAGATGCAGATATTTTACTGCTCTTAGTTAATCTTCACTAATGGATTGACTTAGCAGACAGACAATCTACCTCTTAATATGCCACATCCTCTGTACATAACCTACAAATACCTTAAAATCTTTGCACCTCTAAAAACGTATAATGTCTTGTTACCCTGAACCTAGTTTCATACAAGAGCTTTGGTCAATTAAAGGTGTTGGTTATGAGATTGAGTGGTTAACCAAGGTAACTGGGCTAGCTGTTCATATTTTTGCCTATAAATATCATGTTGCAAGTTATAAAGGAGTGTTCATAAAGGCTAAATCCACTTATTACCTGGGTGTAGTGCTTCACTCTCAGAGAAACCTAAAAGTTCATTTGTCTACAATTGTATTCCTCTAAGGGTTTTCTCCTTGAAGCATCTAGTTCTGTAATTCCTGAATCCATACAGCCATCCATTTTCTTTTTTAATTGATTTCATTAAAAGCAACTAATATGCCATGCAATCAAGTCAAACTTAACATGACTAAATTCAATTTAACCCCCACCAAAGAGAAAGAGAGCAAAGCCAACAGCCAGAGTAAAACTTTTAAGAGTAGAAAAGAGAGAGGTGAATCCTATTCTCCAATACAGTATAAATGCTTATTCTAAAATGTTATTGATTAAATCCTGCCAGTGTTTTAAAAAGTTTTAAACAGATCTTCTAATTGAGAATTTGATTTTTTCCAATTTCAAATATAACATCAGTTACCCACTGACTTAAATAGGTGTGTTAGGATTCTTCCAGTTGAGCAAGATAAGTCTACATGCTAGTAGTGAAGTAAAGGCAATTACAGTTTGTTTGTCCTTCTCCACTTTACGCTCATCTGGGAGTAAACCAAAGAGAGCTGTTTATGGGTTAGGAGGGATTGTGACACCAATGCTGTCTGATAAGCAAGTAGTATAATGAATGCACCATCTGTCAAAATGATTGATGAGTTAAGCCCCGCCCCTTTTGGATTGACGCCATAAACTCCTGCCCCCTTCCGGTTTTCCCGGCCAGAAGTCCGTCACTTCCGGGACCCTCGCCCATCCTGTTTTTTACCCCAGGAAACGGCCAAGATCCGTTTGGCGGATGTCCGGTCCTTCCTGGATCCCTCCCATCCTGTTTTTAAACCAGGAAACATCTGTCCCTTCCTTGAACCTTCCCATCCTGTTTTTAAACCAGGAAACATCTGTCCCATCCTTGAACCCTCCCATCCTGTTTTTACCCCAGGAAATGGCCAAGATTTTATTTGATGGATGGGTGCCCCCTCCTTGAACCCGCCCCCATCTCTCCCGAGGACAAGTTCAGGCAAGTCTGTAGCAGACCCTGCTGTCCGCACCTCTTGGTGGTCGCAGGCCTTCTGACTTAGAGTTTCCTGCCCACGGTCGGTTAACCCTGAGGACGCCCCCTTCCACTTCCCCGCCCCTAGAGGAAGAGACCGCCCACACACACACACAAACACACACACACCGGATGGCCATCATAGTCATTTTGACTCTGAGTCCAGCCCCAGGCCAGTCCTTGATCATTTCTCCCCGAGGAGAGACAACCACACACATGTTTCAGCCTGTCCATTCTGCCTTATAGCCATTCCTGACTCTAGTCCTTTGGGTAAGAAAATCTCTGTATCTATTATTTAAAATATCTAACCTTTTATCTAAGTCAAAAATGATTTCTTCACCTCACAGACCGTCTCTAAGCTGAAAAAGCCTTTACTTCACCCCAGCTGGGTGCTGTCCGGCTCTCTGTCTCGGAGCAGGAGGCCTCTGCCTGTAGCCCAAGGAGAGATCGCCTCCACACACACACCCACACACACACACACGCACACACACACACACCCCAACATGTTAAGGAAGGGCCCCTACCATCCAAGCCTCTTGGGGTCCATTCCTGTCTCTATTGCTTTGGGCAAGAAACTCTATGATTTAAAATATCTAATACTTTATCTAAGTCAAAAATGATTTCTTCACCTCACAGACCGTCTCTAAGCTGAAAAAGCCTTTACTTCATCCCGCAGGGTGCTGTCTGGCTGTCTGTCTCGGAGCAGGCTGCCTGTAGTTTCCAAACACAAGCTGCCCGGTTCTCTCCGTCTACTGTTGGAGCAGACCGCTGCGCGTGCACGCAGAACAGGCAAACTTTCTGAACGCGCAGCCCCAGGAAACTGACAGACCACAAGGCTGTGAGGCACTGGGACATCGTCCTGAGCACAAGCCTTTCAGGAGCTAAACCCCACGAGATGTAAAAGTTTTTTAATGATAACGAGATCGATATAAGATCTGTAAAATAATAGGCAACAGGATCCTTTTAAAGAACATTTGAGACGTATAAATTCAAACCCGGAGTTATATATTAAAAAAAAAAAAATCCCAGCCAAGTGAAAGAGTCTTAAGCCTTTGGGAGCTCACAAGCTCCTGTTGGGTACCCTGATCTTTAAGCCCGTATCAGATCGTTCGGGGCAGTATGAAAATGGTCTCACTTTGTGATATTAAAAGATTTCGAATGCTTACAAAGATGACTTTTAAAATATGGATGTAAACCCGAACAATACACGGATGTCCACGGTCATCAGCTCTGACAACCTGAAGCTAAGGGGGTGGGGGTTTAGCTATTAGGCAGGCTCAATCCTTATGCAGACACAAAAGATGTTCACACATAATTACTTTTAACATAAGGTTCAGTTTGAAACACACTTAAAGTGAGGCCAGACATTTGCTAAAATAAATCTACGAATAACAGAGGTTCCTTTTTAAAAAATATAGGACTTTTCGGGGTCCGGCCAAAGGTTTAAATGTAAGTAATTGTTTCAGACTATTCTGCACAGACAGTCAATATAACGGTAAGACCTACTCATGCTTATTATAAGTGTTAAACGAGTATGTTTTAAAACGGAAGGATGAATCCTTATATTTTATACTTAATATTTCCAAGTTGACTCTCCGGTAATTCCCTTTTAAAAATATTTGTTTACAGTGTGCAGGAATTATCAGCATGTTAATTACACACAGCGCATGTGTAGGAGCGTGCTCGTGTGTGTATAAATTGTAGCATTTTATATTTCTATCTCTCTATCTACGTGTACGACGATTAATGTTCATAGGACTGAAGCAAGCAATATTAGTTTTTTCTCTTACCGAAACGGGCTTTACATTTAATTAAGTTTTGTCTCGGCGTCTGAAATTCAAACAGGTTCTCTCCTCTGAGAATATTCAGGCCTGGTTTAAAAGAGCAGGCATGGTGTGTAATAGCTCGGACATAAGACGTCAGTATTCTGAACTATGTACTCGTTCGCGGTAACCGGTTGTTTTAAAAGTCTGATAACGAAACATTTATGCTTTATAAAAATTCTCATTTGGACAGCCGGCTGAAGACAGATTGACTGAACCCTGAACACGGACCCAAGAATTTATATCTCAATACACAGGGGCTCTGAGATCAGGCTGTCTGTTTTTATTTAAGTCTTTAGATTTTAAAAAGTTTGCTTGCGAGTGTATTCATATTTATACCCGTGATCCTATTAAACTAGTAATGAAAGGAATGGAAGCGTTTAATAGGGGTCCGAGAAAACCCTCCTTTCTGATTTAAAAGGGTTTTTTAACGGTAATTTTCTATCGCAGAGTTTTTAAACGGTGCAACGAGCCTTCTTTAGCAGAGGGTTGAGTGCGTGTGTTACTGGGGAATGTTTTACCAGGCACAGAGTATCCAATATATTAACACGGTACTAGTCAGGATTTCACTTTGTTTTTTAAATCTGGTACCTCCTTTTTCCATCTTGTGCATTGTTCAGTAAACCTTATTTTGGTGGATCAGAACATTTTTTGGTGGATCAGAACATTTTGCTTACACCCCAATCATTATTCTCTTTAGGTTTTTAACTGTTATACCTACATTTTATAAGTTTCAGCTGTTCTTGTTTCTGTGACAGTAACTTAATCATATGGTGTAAAAATCCAGACTACTCACTTTTTAAAAGCTCTGAATTTACCAATTCAACCAATATGTCAGCTTTGGATCCATTTCACCAAGGCAATTGGGGGCTTCCTCTTTGTAGATTTTAGTTTGAAGGGACAGCATTTCTCAACCTTTAAAACTGTGTTATGAAAACTTGGGTCGCAAATACGTAATCGTGTCCCCTAAGTCGTTTTCTTTTTAAGTAATGATATAACATAGAGGCACGTTTTATTATACCTACTTAACTTTTAGCGACATTTATCTAACTCTATATTTATTTTTCTAGTATCAGAATGTAGTTTGAGTTAATTTGTTATGGTTTCAATAGATGTATTTTTCATATTTTCGATTCTTGTTTTCTTTTTGTTACGTCGCGCCCCCCTAGGGGGACAGCCCCAGAGTTTGAGAACCACTGTGTAGGGAATGATTTGTAAAACACTCTGCTTCACTTCAAGTTAAAGTAGATTTGCTCGGTTATTCAGCTGTCCATTTTTGTTATAAATTGTATTTAGTCTCTCTTTATTTACTAAATGTTTTATATGTTGAATAGAAAACAGTTATCTTGTTCAGGTTTTAACTTAAAACAGCATTTTCATCATCAGGCTATGAACACTTTGATACTCAGGGGGGGGCTTTTAATAAAACAAAGTTTTAGAAATTTTGTTACTGCTTGGTAATAGCCTTCCATTTTACCGCAGTTATAAGCCCCTGAAAAATAAGAATGGTTATAGTATGTTATATAAGCCTATACACTACAGGGCTGATCAGGCTTATTTTGGACATGTTAGGCAAATCAGGAAGGAAAATGTTTTAGTGAATAGTTACATAATATCTATTACCAGTAACGGCGTACTGCACGATAACGTGCAGTGAATACACTTGACTTGAGTATTCATAGTATTCCTCCTCTTTCTCTGGACGTGTAGCATTCGTTTGCTCAGAGGATGAGGGGCTTGCTGCTTCCTGAGCAGCTGTTTTTTTTTTTTTTTTTCTCTCCACCCTAGCGGCCCCCTGCTTCTCACGCATGCACAGCACGGCCGCCCTGCTGTGCAGTGCCGAGAGTTGATTCAACAATAAAATAAAAAGAGTAATAAAATCATCACCCGAAAGCGGCTAGTAGCCGTCACGTAGTATATGTGTAACAAATTTCAAGTCAATAGGTTTGCGAGCTACAGGTGATTTAAAATCCTGGACAGACAAACGAACAGCTACGTTAGCTTATTATAGAAGAAGATATGTGTTAGCACAAGGATTACAAGTTTACTAAAACTGTGAGGTTTATTCTTTCTTTTAGGTAGTCCAAGTTACATAGGACATCTAGCCTTGAAAACGGCTTTTTCCCCAGCTGTTTGTGAAAAAAAACATCCTTTGTTTGAGTTGCATTCAGGGTGAAGGGGATGTAAGTTTGAACTGTGATTCCAAGAGTCAAGAAGTGGTTGCATTCTTTTTGATTACAAGTCAAAGGCCCCGGGGTTTGTGCGGTGATCATGGTCAAGGGCAGAGTTAAGCTAGACATTATTATTATTCCAAAATGAAACATTGACTCGCCCATATCCACATCAAGCAAGTATCACAAATATAAGACAGTAAAAAACTAAATTTACAAACACTAAGTCGCAGAGGAAATTAAAAAACATATTAAGAACGGATCAACAGGGGATCAACGCAAACTCACAGCACACTGCAACTGAACCTATGTATTTTGCAGTATATTATTAGCTAAACGGTCATCGAGTCCAGCTCAGGGCGGCGAAGGAGCAGTACAGGAGAAAGCTGGAGCAGAAGTTGCAGAACAACAGCATGAAGGAAGTGTGGGATGGGATGAAGATCATCACTGGCTGCAGCTCGAAGCGGGGTACCACCATTGAGAGAGACGTGAAGAGAGCAAACCAAATGAACATCTTCTTTAACAGGTTTGACCACCCTAACCCACTCTCACCTCGGAGTACTGCACTCTCTACACATCCTTCTGCTGATACCAACATAGGAGAGACATCCCCACCCACAATTACAGCAGCGCAAGTGAGCAGAGAGCTGAGGAAACTTCGTGCCAGCAAAGCAGCAGGTCCAGATGGAGTATCGCCACGACTGCTGAAGGTCTGTGCATCAGAGCTAGGGGGTCCTCTACAGCGCATCTTCAACCTGAGCCTGGAACAGGGGAAAGTCCCGAGGCTTTGGAAAACATCTTGCATCACCCCAGTCCCAAAGGTATCACGTCCTGGTGAGCTGAATGACTTCCGGCCTGTCGCTCTAACATCACATGTGATGAAGACCATGGAGCGGCTGCTGCTTCACCACCTGAGGCCACAGGTCCAACATGCCCTCGACCCTCTGCAGTTCACATACCAGGAGAAGGTGGGAGCGGAAGATGCCATCATCTATATGCTACATCGATCCCTCTCCCACTTGGACAAAGGCAGTGGTGCTGTAAGAATTATGTTTCTGGACTTCTCTAGTGCCTTCAACACCATCCAACCTCTGCTCCTTAGGGACAAGCTGACAGAGATGGGAGTAGATTCATACCTGGTGGCATGGATCGTGGACTATCTTACAAACAGACCTCAGTATGTGCGTCTCGGGAATTGCAGATCTGACATTGTGGTCAGCAACACAGGAGCGCCGCAGGGGACTGTACTTTCTCCGGTCCTATTCAGCCTATATACATCGGACTTCCAATATAACTCGGAGTCCTGCCACGTGCAAAAGTTTGCTGATGACACTGCTATCGTGGGCTGCATCAGGAGTGGGCAGGAGGATGAGTATAGAAACCTCATCAAGGACTTTGTTAAATGGTGCGACTTAAACCACCTACAACTGAACACCAGCAAAACCAAGGAGCTGGTGGTGGATTTTAGGAGACCCAGGCCTCTCATGGACCCCGTGATCATCAGAGGTGACTGTGTGCAGAGGGTGCAGACCTATAAATACCTGGGAGTACAGATGGACGATAAATTGGACTGGACTGCCAATACTGATTCTCTGTGCAAGAAAGGACAGAGCCGCCTGTACTTCCTTAGAAGACTGGCATCCTTCAACATCTGCAGTAAGATGCTGCAGATGTTCTATCAGATGGTTGTGGCGAGTGCCCTCTTCTACGCAGTGGTGTGCTGGGGAGGCAGCATTAAGAAGAAGGATGCCTCACGCCTGGACAAACTCGTGAGGAAGGCAGGCTCTATTGTTGGCATAGAGCTGGACGGTTTGACATCCGTAGCAGAGCAACGGGCACTCAGCAGGCTCCTATCAATTATGGAGAATCCACTACATCCATTAAACAGTGTCATCTCCAGACAGAGGAGCAGTTTCAGCGACAGACTGCTCTCACTGTCCTGCTCCACTGACAGACTGAGAAGATCATTCCTCCCCCAAACTATGCGACTCTTCAATTCCAACAGAGGGGGTAAACGTTGAACATTATTCAAGTTATTGTCTGTTTTTTACCTGCATTTTTTATTACTCTTTAATTTAATATTTTTTTGCTGCTGGAGTATGTGAATTTCCCCCTGGGATTAATAAAGTATCTATCTATCTATCTATCTATTTAGCCCGTTCCTCGGTGTTGCAATGATTTGGGCAAAACATTATTTAACATCTGAGAGTATGAGGCTAATTAACATTAGACTGGTATTGTTAGGACCTTATCCGGCACTAAAAGTTGGGTTTGTGTTCCTCCAGAGTCAGGAAGAACATGAAAAAGTGGAGTTATAAAGGAGTTATTACAATTTGAAAAATTGTCATAAGGTATAAAAAACATTGATATGGGGACAAAACCAGCATGATAAGAAACCTTTTTGAAATAAATAATAAGCTTTTTTGACGTGAACAGTCTGGAATAGTCTGAAGATGTCTTAAAGAGTTAATTTTTAAATAAAGCTTGCAAAAGTAATATTAAAAATATTAAAACTAAATAAAAACATAGAAGTACCATTTAATGATATCAATTAGTGTTAAGTATATTATCAAGCACTGGGCGCTGTTTATAAGGTTTATTTAATTTAGTTATAAGCAAAATGGTTGGATGCATTTTGCTTTGAAATTAACCATAGTTTGATACAGCTTTAAGAATGAGAATGCAAGACAAACCTATACATTAGAACATTAGAACACTCTAGACGAGAACAGGCCATTCAGCCCAACAAAGCTCGCCAGTACTATCCACTTATTTGCACTTAATAACAAATGTTGCAGTTTCAATTAAGGATATCTTGGATCTGTGTTTTATTTTAACCTTTTGACAAGAAACCCCTGGTCAGCGAAATATACCCCATATATTGAAAATGAACCGTGCCGACATGCTAACTAAATTGATATAAGATATTTTAGAATATGGACCTGGGCTCTACCCAGATGATTCTGACAAACTAAGGGGTCTCCACTTAATTGCCAAACTTTCTGCGGGTGCTATGGATCTTGTAATGGAGAATGCAAAAGATTCTATAATCTTTAAGGGGCATGTGTCCACAGTGTTAACCAACCATAGTACGTGATGGTCAAAATTCAGCTAGTGTTTTTCAGAAGAGATAGGACAAATGCGGCGTGTGTTCTGTATTCTCTTTTCTGTATTAACAATTCACAATGACCAGACTCCCGAGACCTTAGGTTTTTTTTTTTATGAAGAAGTACATTTCACAAACATGAATAAGAGACAATCCATCAAACCACTCTTGACCCAAAACAGGACCAAGCAGGGGGGTGGGACCGACATCCCTCAAAATGCTTTTGACACAAAGAAGGGCCAATCAGGCGGGTGGGGTGGGACACTCTTTTCAAAGAGTCTTTGGCCGCCCCCCTAGCGGACAGGATTTGCCGGGCTATAAAACAACTTTTTCAACGACACTCCATCCTCGACGGTGAAAGAAATTAGGGTTAAGGTTTAAAAATCAAATGTTACTTTATTGGTCATTTTCAAAAACAATACTAAAATTCAGAGAGGTTTTACCAACCACTTCAAAACAATATTACAACTGAGCAGCCTGTTTAAAAGCCTTTGATATCACCGGTACATTCTGTTCAGACACTTCATCTGATTTTCCATGTCATTTACCCCGTAAAACCCTAAAGGTCCGTCAGACCTATCCGGTACAGAAAAAATGTTGTTTAGAGAAAGCATCGGCTATTTACCGTATTTTTGAGTAAGAGGCTTCGTCCATGTTATAAAAGTCTTGTACGTTGTACAATCGACTCCTTAATAGAATGTTCATTTTTCAGTTCGTCGGCAGCATTTTGTACAAAGGCATGAATATGGTGAAATGGCCGAAAGATATTGAAACAGTCCAGAGTCTTGATGACCAGGCTCCTGAGCCACGGTTTGCGGAAAACAGACAGCAGCTGCTGAACCGGTCAGTCTCAAACAGACACGTAGTCCGTGTCTGGCTGGATTGGTCGATTCAACATGTGTTTCAAACTGAACCTTATGTTAAAAGTAATTATGTGTGAACATCTTTTGTGTCTGCATAAGGATTGAGCCTGCCTAATAGCTAAACCCCCACCCCCTTAGCTTCAGGTTGTCAGAGCTGATGACCGTGGACATTGTTCGGGTTTACATCCGTATTTTAAAAGTCATCTTTGTAAGCATTCGAAATCTTTTAATATCACAAAGTGAGACCATTTTCACACTGCCCCGAACGATCTGATACGGGCTTAAAGATCAGGGTACCCAACAGGAGCTTGTGAGCTCCCAAAGGCTTAAGACTCTTTCACTTGGCTGGGATTTTTTTTTTTTTTAAATATATAACTCCGGGTTTGAATTTATACGTCTCAAATGTTCTTTAAAAGGATCCTGTTGCCTATTATTTTACAGATCTTATATCGATCTCGTTATCATTAAAAAACTTTTACATCTCGTGGGGTTTAGCTCCTGAAAGGCTTGTGCGCAGGACAATGTCCCAGTGCCTCACAGCCTTGTGGTCTGTCAGTTTCCTGGGGCTGTGCGTTCAGAAAGTTTGCCTGTTCTGCGTGCACGCGCAGCGGTCTGCTCCAACAGTAGACGGAGAGAACCGGGCAGCTTGTGTTTGGAAACTACAGGCAGCCTGCTCCGAGACAGACAGCCAGACAGCACCCTGCGGGATGAAGTAAAGGCTTTTTCAGCTTAGAGACGGTCTGTGAGGTGAAGAAATCATTTTTGACTTAGATAAAGTATTAGATATTTTAAATCATAGAGTTTCTTGCCCAAAGCAATAGAGACAGGAATGGACCCCAAGAGGCTTGGATGGTAGGGGCCCTTCCTTAACATGTTGGGGTGTGTGTGTGTGTGCGTGTGTGTGTGTGTGTGGAGGCGATCTCTCCTTGGGCTACAGGCAGAGGCCTCCTGCTCCGAGACAGAGAGCCGGACAGCACCCGGCTGGGGTGAAGTAAAGGCTTTTTCAGCTTAGAGACGGTCTGTGAGGTGAAGAAATCATTTTTGACTTAGATAAAAGGTTAGATATTTTAAATAATAGATACAGAGATTTTCTTACCCAAAGGACTAGAGTCAGGAATGGCTATAAGGCAGAATGGACAGGCTGAAACATGTGTGTGGTTGTCTCTCCTCGGGGAGAAATGATCAAGGACTGGCCTGGGGCTGGACTCAGAGTCAAAATGACTATGATGGCCATCCGGTGTGTGTGTGTGTGTGTGGGCGGTCTCTTCCTCTAGGGGCGGGGAAGTGGAAGGGGGCGTCCTCAGGGTTAACCGACCGTGGGCAGGAAACTCTAAGTCAGAAGGCCTGCAACCACCAAGAGGTGCGGACGGCAGGGTCTGCTACAGACTTGCCTGAACTTGTCCTCGGGAGAGGTGGGGGCGGGTTCGAGGAGGGGGCACCCATCCATCAAATAAAATCTTGGCCATTTCCTGGGGTAAAAACAGGATGGCAGGGTTCAAGGATGGGACAGATGTTTCCTGGTTTAAAAACAGGATGGGAAGGTTCAAGGAAGGGACAGATGTTTCCTGGTTTAAAAACAGGATGGGAGGGTTCCAGGAAGGACCGGACATCCGCCAAACGGATCTTGGCCATTTCCTGGGGTAAAAAACAGGATGGGCGAGGGTCCCGGAAGTGACGGACTTCCGGCCGGAAAAACCGGAAGGGGCGGGAGTTTATGACGTCAATCCAAAAAGGGCGGGGCTTAATTCATCAATCATTTTGACAGATGGTGCATTCATTATACTACTTAAGCATTTAAAGATTTTGGTCCAGAATTGATGTTAATTTGGTGAAAACCCAAAACATTTGGCCCAATGAGGCTGGAGCTCGATTGCAACGTTCACAGGTTAGATCTTGCCCTGGAAACATTTTGGATAACTTTAAACAAGTTTAATTTGCTCTAACAAATAAAAATGGTATGGTATGGATAAATATTTTAAGTTGAATAATTGTATGCTTTGCACATATGGAGCTAGAGTGAATTCTGTGTGTGGCTGCATTCCACTCCTTTTCTGAAATGTTGAGTGATCATTTTCTTAACTTGCTGGGGCAACTGGACCTTATCCCAGCAATCGCGGGTACCAGGCAGGAACAATACCTGGACAGAGCGCTGGTCTGTCACTGGCTGAGCACACTTTATTTCCCCAAAACAAAATTCTATCACTAGCTGCAGCAATCCTTTCCTGAATAGAATGTAACTTTCCCTACTCCATCTACTTTGGTCACAAAGAATTTTTCAGCTTTTGCTACTACTAGTAAGCTTTCCACCCCATGCTTAAATACCTTATCTCTGTTACCTCGGCCCTCTACTGGCTAATATCATCCACACATCACTTCAGTCTGGTATCGTTCCAGCTGAACTTAAAATTTCAGTGCTTGTTTGTGTTCTAACTTCTAACTAAATTCTACTCTGATTTCCAGTCCTCCTTTTCTTGCCAAGCATCTTGAGTGTACAGTTGCCAGCCACAGTCAGCCTCATAAGTGTTTTAATGAGCTGTTTGAAGAGTGCCAGTTAGGAATGCATGCAAAACACAGCACAGAAACTACATTGGTTAAAGTATTAAATAACTTGTTAGTACTGGGTGACTCTGGGTGTTTAATTATCCTTGCTGTTCTTGACCTGAGAGATGTCTTTGATACAGTGAATCATAAAATACATTTAAATCATATGGAGAATCTTTTGGGAATTACTGAAACACTCCATGCCTGGTTTAAGTTCTTCTAACAGTTATCAGTTTGCCTCCATTTGTACTTTTAAATCCACCTCTGTTGTTCATAGTGTTCCACGTTATGTATTTTATTGCCTCGCAGTAAGGAGACCTGGGTTCGCTTCCCAGGTCCTCCCTGCATGGAGTTTGCATGTTCTCCCCATGTCTGTGTGGGTTTCCTCCAGGGGCTCCAATTTCCTCCCACAGTCCAAAGACATGCAGGTTAGGTGCACTGGCGATCCTAAATTGTCCCTAATGTGTGCTTGGTGTGTGGGTGTGTGTGTGCTCTGTGGTGGGCTGGCGCCCTGCCCAGGGATTTGTTCCTGCCTTGCGCCCTGTGCTGGCTGGGATTGGCTCCAGCAGACCCCCGTGACCCTGTGTTCGGATTCAGCGGGTTGGAAAATGGATGGATGGATGGATAATGACTGACCAAATCTTGGTCAGATTATTCACCATTCTGGGTTAATTTTCCATTGTTATGTGGATGATACCCAAAATTTATCTAAGATATCAAACTTTCCCATACATTACTGACCCATAATAATCAGATTTGTTGTCCAAATGAAATGAACAAATTGATCTAACTCTTTAAAGCTAAAAAAATGATACAACAAAGGCACTTCTTATTACCACTACAAGCATCCTCAGGAAGACTGAAAGTTTTCAACTATGTTTTATAAATATACATTAAAAATAAACTTCATGAGTGTTAAGGTCCCAGCCAAAGGCAAAGAAAAAAGTAACACTGAAAGAAAAAAAAAGGGGGGAAAGGAGAACAAATTCCTGTTTTCCTGATGTGCCACACTTAAAGTAGAAGAGACCTGCTTTTTGCAGACCCTGGTTCTAATTAAACACTAGTTTCTGGTGGTTAGCGTTTCTTTTATGGAGTGGGACTGGAAGAGGCAGGGCTTGACAGCAGGGTGGAATGGACATCAAAACTCCTCTGAGACATCTTCCTCCTTTGTGAATTTGAAAACAAAAGACAAGTTAGAGACTGCATATAACTCTTTGTCCAACCCAAAGTTCCTATAACAAGATCCTGTAAATGAGGAATCTTGTTATTATCACTGAATCTTCACTTCTATTTGAAATCCATATTATGAATATCACTAAGGTAACCCTTTTTTAAATTTACAAAATATACTCAAATGCATACCTTGTAGGTGAGACATTCTTCCATGCTTTTGTAACATCTTGCTTGTTCTATAGTAATGCTGTTTTGTAAGGTGCTTCTTCTCACAGAGTATATGCAAAGTTCAGTAGCCAGAATTCTCTACCTGTGTAAACCCTGGGAACACTGGCTCCCAGTGAAATACCACATATAGTACAAGGTTCTCCTCTTTTTTTTCAAATCTTCCCCCATGGTGCAGCCTCTTCGCATCTCAGTAGTCTAATTCATTCACTTCAAATAAGGAATTATGTTCCATGCATTCCTCCAAGTTTCATCTTCTTTCTAGTCCTTCACCAGAGCCTCCTGCTATTACTGCATGAACATTTAGTGTTGCTGGTCCAAAAATGGCATGCTTAGCTTTTTACGTTGCAAGCATGTACAATGGTCTTCTAACTTGCAGGGAAACCTTGGGGGTTAGTGGCAGGATTGGCACTCTAGCCACTCCACTCCATACACATACTGTATATCACACACAGTACAGTGTGTGAGTGTGTGTGCACATGCACATGTATTTTTTAAATACATACTCTTTTCCTCTGTGTTTTTTGCTTTATTTAATTGCACAGTGTCCTTGATACATTTCACAGGAAGGAAGGAAGAATGGATAAATCTCTAAACAGATCTTTTGAGATCTTTAAATATCTACTGACCAACACTATCTTTTTAATACTTCTGATATGTTGATCTGCTTATTCATTTATTTAAAGAGCACTAAATTCTTTTTAAATGCAAACATTTTTCACAATTAAAACACTCTTGTATACTAATGGTTTGTAACATAATTCTAGTTTTCATACATTGACATTTAAGAATTGCATCATTTCACAGTTGGCAAAAATACACTAAAAACACAAGTTAAAACTGAAAAGTGCCAAGTAACAGGGATCAGTGTGCAGATTCAGAAACTGTAATAAAAATGCATTTAAAAAAAACCAGAAAGCAAATAATGCCAAAACATTTTTGATCTAAATACAAACAGAGCTTCTTCACACTAAAATTAACCTACAGTAAATCATAAAATAAACTAAGAGTACAATCAACTACAGCAGGGGTTGACAACCTTTGAGCGGTGTCATGCCAAACCTATGTTACAATGTTATTTCGCGTGCCGACATAATTCTACCAGTTTTGTTATATATAGTATCAAAATTGTTCCAGTTATAATAGGCTTCAAAATGATATACTTTTGAAGCCCATTATAACCAGATCTTATATTATTGCTCATTCAATATTTTAAAATACACAGGATCATATGTGAAAAGAATGTTTTGTCAAATATTTTATAACTACATTCGGTGGCTTTATTTTTGGTTCCAATTATGACTAAAATAAGTAGTTTGTTTCTTAATGCCAGAAACAGCCCTTTTTATAGCTTCACTTTTCTCACAACAGTTTTTAAACGTGGACTGATGTTTAGTTTGATAATGTCTTTGTACACTTGATGTATGACACAGCATAATGCACACACAGCACGATCCTTTTATTGTACAAATCCATATTCATTGGTCCAAGAGTCTGGAAAAGAGCAAACATCAAGTTTTCGTCTTTTATAAGTCATGTTAAGGCAGTATATTACTTAATGATAACGAGGTTGGTTTTAACATTCCACAGTCTGCACTGAACACATGGTTTCCATATGCATGTGAGTCACATGCGCAAAACGTAGGTGAGGGTGCGAATGAGTGCGCTACAATTAAAATATATTTATATTTTTTTTTACTATATTTCAATTCAATCAGAGTGCCATTGAAAATCGTTCTGTAGCACGTGTGCCGTAGGCTGTCGACCCCTGAATGACAGCATTGTAATTCTTAAAATGCAGGGACTATTGAGGAAAAAAAAAGAAAAAAAAGATTTAAATTAATGTAGTCGATGAATGAATATTGGAGATATTGGAAGCATAATGGTAATGTCTATAATAATTAAGATGATTTGGGGAGGAAATGTTCTCTTTACTTTCAAATAAAAAGGCAGAAAGCTGGCTCATAATGCCAACATGAATGGTCTGATGGAAACTATTTCTGAAGCTCTAGGACTGATGATTTTTCAATTAATGCCCTCCTCAAAGAGCTGCAGATAATCTGTCCAATTGCCCCCCTTTCTTTTAGACAGCTTTACAATACAAATAACACAATAGATAGATAGATAGATAGATAGATAGATAGATAGATAGATAGATAGATAGATAGATAGATAGATAGATAGATAGATAGATAGATAGATAGATAGATAGATACTTTATTAATCCCAATGGGAAATTCACAAAGCACTTTCAACTTCTTATTGAAGCAAGAAACAAGTCACCTATATTTTGGTCATTTGTTTTTTGTTTATGGTAGCACTATTTTTGAGTACTATGCATTTTATTAATGATTTGTGAACAGGCAAAGCTATTAGAATAGATAACATCTTACGCTAAGTAATAATATCTTAACTGTTCAAAATGAATTCCTATCCAGTTGGAATTGTCAGTACCCACAACAAAGAAATGTCTGGAAACCATGCACAAGTTCATACTATTTTACTGAAAGAATAGCAAACAAATTCAGGTGAAGTGTTAAATCCATAGTTAGCAGTGCTACTAGAGCCCATAATGTAAGTTTAAATTGGCACAGGTACAAAACTAGATGACTGAAAAACAAGTAGCATAAAATAACTTTCTGAACAGTATGTAATTTAACTGTAAGGTTATAAGCATGACAGAGGCTATCCTAGCAGCATTGTGAACAAGGCAGGAAGCAGCCCTGAAAATGACATGTAAAAAAGTACAGATAAAAAAAGAATTGTTTTTAAGTACTGCAATCCATGTCTTTGTAGACTAGCGTTACTTGCCAAAAAGATATAACAGGTTATGCTATCAGCCTCCATTGTTAACACTAAGAAAAACAGCTCAATTTTAAGCTTCAGAGCGATTTGGATGATTGCTTTGCAGAAAGGAATATCTTCACAAAAAAAGAATTTCAAAAAGTTAACAGCCAACCTATAATACAAAGCTAATCAATTTTTATCTTCATTTCAGCTTCGAAGGGCAATATTATGTTGTCACTAGATAGGATAATGTATAGACATAAGTTAATTTTAATTTTTAATGCTGATAACACAATAATTACAAAACATCCAGTATTCACCACATTACAGTATATTAAGCATAATCGATACAGGACTATCTGTCGGGCAGACTGCAGTTTGTGAGGCTTAAGTGCCATGCCTCTGATGGGATTGTGAGCAACACTGGAGCACTTCAAGGGACAGTCAGTCCTGTGTTTCATCTTGTATACCTCAGATTATAAATTTTACACCAGGTCATGTCACTTGCAGAAATTCTCATATGGTTATACACTAACCATATGTAGGATGAGGATGAAAACAAGAAAACGAGTCCAGTGGAGAACATTACTTCTAGATAGATAGATAGATAGATAGATAGATAGATAGATAGATAGATAGATAGATAGATAGATAGATACTTTACTAATCCCAATGGGAAATTCACATTCTCCAGCAGCAGCATACTGATACAATAAATAATATTAAAGAATGATAATAATGCAGGTGAAAAACAGACAATAACTTTGTATAATGTTAAATGTTAACGTTTACCCTCCCCGGGTGGAATTGAAGAGTCGCATAGTTTGGGGGAGGAACGATCTCCTCAATCTGTCTGTGGAGCTTAACATTAGCAAAACCAAGGAGCTGGTTAATGACTTTCACCACGCCAAAGAGTGTCTAACCAGGGAGTGGTTGCAAGGGTGGTGTACTGCTACAGGTAGAGTACATAAACACATTAATCAATCACATGCTTGTATATTGGAAATCCGGTAATCTTAGGTAAGTGCTTTGTCCAATTCTGGAGCAAAAGTCTATACTGAAGTATTGAATAATTTCATAAACCCATTAAGTTTGGCACAGATTGAGGAGCAAATCTACAGCCATCTCTCTTTTTTTTTTTATAAAACGCTGACCTGAAATTAACATGTACAACAGTGGAGGAAGGTAACTCCAAATCACCAATGACTTTTTCATCTTGACAACAAAATGCAAATTGTGTCAGTGCTGGCTTACTGCTACCATTTACTAGCAGAAAATGCTAATTCTTCAATTAGTAAACTGAGAGGCGTGTATATCTTGGCCAGCCACAGTATTGGCTGCGTGTGTCTTGGGCCATTTTTATGAACCCATTTATGGTGATGGGACCCATTAGGGTTATGCACTACTTGCTGTTCCTTCATTTTTTTTTAGTATCCTTGTCACTGTAAATCTAGGCAACTGAATGGCACAATATCACATATTTGTATTTGAATTAATACCAATTTAACGCTTGTAGAACACCAGAATGATTGGCTTGTCAAAAATAAAGTGAAATTACAGTATAACAAAACTGTAAATGTTAGGAGCTGTGTAATTTTTAAAAATGCTTTGTACACCATTTTAGGTCCAACAGTTTCCACCATTTTGGGTTCCTGTCACTAGGTCCTGTGTTTCTAGGGCAATGGCCAAAGAAGCTGTGACTTGTTGGTAGTCAGCACAACATGATAAAAGGTCAAATGAGGGTTCTCTTCCTTATCCGGTCTGCAGATACCTAACAATTTTCAAAGATCATTGCCGATTTTCTTCTTGCAGGTATTGTTTGCTGTTGCCCTAAATGCTAGCATCATTTGCCTTATACTCTGCTATTTCTGATTTCCCAGCTTTGACTCTTTTTGACTCTTTACATGCATCTCCTAGCTATTCTCATAAGTTTTACCTCACATTTCAATGTCAGGATAGATCATATTTGGAAGAAGCTTTTGTTAATTGTTGTAAAAGAGATAATATGTGGATGGAGATGGCTTTTGTCGTGTTAGTGTTCAGTTAATGTACATCTAAATCTTTTTTTATTTGTCTTTATAAAGTATTTCTTCATGTTCTTATGGATGTTTTGAAACACAATATTAAAGTCTAGTTGATTTTGTTCAGTAAAGAACCAAACGATTTGGGGAAAAAATAGCTCTTTGAATATTTTGTAATATCAATCTTGCTTTCTTTTTTTTGTTTTAATTGTATAGTCTATGTAGTATGCATTTTCAAAGGTTCTATGTCTCTTTAAGGGTATGTGCAATATAGGTTTACTTACTTCTTGTTCAGTTATTCCTAATTTTTATTATGCACAATAAAGCTGTTTTGAATACAAATTAGATTAACTGACTCAACTCATTCTTTTATTAAAAAAAACTTCCTAAAACTAATTTTTTCAGGAAATCATTTAACTGATCCTGACATTCTGACTCTTCTTGCCATTTAGCCTCTTTGTTTAGGTGATGATTTTCATTTGTATCACAAATTCTGTTATTTGTTCAGGGTTTTCTTGTAGTATTTATATCTTTGTATTTTATTGTGGTTTATTGCCTGTTATTCTATTTTAAAGCTTTGTGTCTCCGAGATTTATCTTCATTTAATGTTTAATGGTGAAACTAGCCGTGCTACCTGTCTAAGACTGGTTAAAAGCTAAGTAATCAATGTAGACCTTGGCAGTAACGTTTGCAGCATATCATGTGATGCATATACCCCATTATATGCCATTTGGTATGGGAATTGTAAAAACAGTGTTAATGTCCGTGAGGCACCATCTGTTAGAATGACAACTGCAATGCACTTTATTACTAAAAATGTTTGTGATACACAATCGTTTGTAATGACACAGACATAGCAATCAGATGAACACAGACACTTAACCTTTGATTAAAGTGAATTATTTTGTATCCACTGCTGTATTTGATATTTTTTTCTGCTTTTTCCTGTTGTTCATTCAGAAATTCTGTGAAGTGCCTTGAGCATGGGAAAGGAGCTGTGTAAATAAAATGTATTACATTATTACTATTTAGTTGATTATAAATGGCCCTTATGAAAAGGAACATTAGAGTATAACTACATAGTTAACCTATAAAATTAAGCCAGCAAAAGCACCTAAACTGGATACAGTCTGAAAAGTATATGCTCAAATATTATACAGTGATGCATACCTTAACCGTGATAATTTCTAATGATCTAGTGATAACTTTTTGGCCATATTGCTCACCCATAGCAGCACCTGTAACCATGATGTGTATATGAAAATTTCAAAACGGCAACACGCAAGATTGTAGTAAAGGAATAATAAATATTTTAATCCATGAACAGTAACACAGTAAATGTATTGAACCTAACAATCCATGACAATGCAAGTCTCTGGGGTAATCACAAAAAATGTGATGTTTCTTCTATTCCATTTATTCACCTTCTACTTGTAATTCGTCCCTAAACTTCTTAAATAGTCTTAACTGAGCATAACTTGCAGAAAGAAAATGCCCTTTCAATGCATTATTAAAAAAACAAATTTAACCCTTAAACCACCACATACTTGGTTGGGTTAATGCACCCCTGGACTCCAAATATTTTTGCTGCACTTTTTAAAGGAAACATCACAATTCACCAAGAAAAAATGAAGTTTAATGGAACACATAGTTTTTCATGCAAAGAGCATCATAATTACTGCAACACTGATCATTTTACACAGTGCCAATGAACTGTAAAAACTAAAAAAAAAAAAAAAAACTACTGCAACAACCCCGGCGTACTAGCAAATTGCACTGGGAACCGATCATAGCCAGTGGTAGCGGTTTAAGGGATAAAACTGTGAAAGAATGCAAAACACTTACAGGTGTATAAAGCTTATAAATAATAATGTCAATAACCGTAGGTGTAAAGAAAAAAGGAACAGTCAAAGCTGTAGTCAGATTTTAAGAAAGGGTTCAAGAATTTGGCTAGCATATAAGGTAAACATATGGCTGAGGACAAAAGCTTTGTGATTTTTCCTTACATTTTCCCTTTCGACAATCAGGTTAGAGAGACTACAGTGGTAGGAAATTGAACTTGAGAGCAATGTATCTGAATCTGTACAATGAGTCAGTTTAAACAAGTTAATAGTTAAGAAATGCCACATGGTCGCAAAGTAACACCATTTAATGGCAGCTGAAGGCCTGTGGTTGAGGGTACAAATGATATTGAACCATGCTGGTGCTTGACCCCAAAAACTGTGTGCTGAACACACACAATCCACTGAACAGGGAACTACTGTTGAACAAAGGACAAAATGGCAAAAGTGAATAAGTCAAATTCAGAAAATTTCATTGTTCACAAATAACATTAACCCCATAAAGAAGAAGGTTTTCAGATTTAGTCAGAATGTTCTAACAAAGATATCATTTGTCTTTTGATTGAGTCAGTTTCACTGACAGGTGCATTAATAGTTTTTAAACTTCTAAAAAATATATTCCGTTTCAAATAAACCTGTATAAAAAAAAATTGTAGAGAAAACAAAAAGTAAATGAGTTGATTTCATGTACTTTTAAGAATTCCCTATTGTTTTGCTCTGGCAAAATACTCTAGGACCTAGGTTCTTAAATTATGGGTCATATATTGTCTGCAACTCAGTTGCGCAGAGTCACGATTACAGGTTGCGAAGTGTCTTGTGATGGGTTGACACAGGCATTTTAAGCAAATGCCATTGCTTCACTATGACCCATGTTGGCAATTCTTGAAAGGATACTCACAATTTAAGTGCCGGTGACAATTCTTCATGGGGGACAAACAACTCCCTTGGCTGACAGTCAGCAGCCATTCTGGGTATCAAACACACAAAAATGTCAAAATCGGGTTGAAAGAAAAGTTTAGGAACCACTGCTTTCTCATGTATGATATACATAAGAATGTAACTAACAAGCTGCCTAAGTTTGTGTCACGATCTGGTTTATAAGTAATTTTTTTCCTTAATTTTGAGGGTTTCTGAGGCCAAGAAACCTAGTGGTTATATTAATTTTTAAATTACTTGTGTTAACATTGTTAAAAATGATTCACATTCTACCACGGCGGTGTTGTGTATTTTCTTATGGACACTGGTATCTTGAAGAATGGTTACTATACTGCAATGCCCCTATGCTGGGATATGGTTTCCAAATTTATGCATCATAACTTTATTAGCACATTTTAAAAGCTAATGCTATGCTTACCTAATTGTCAAAGATTGGGACCGTGAAAAAAAAACCAAACAAAAAAAACTTTCACATCATTTTGTTGAGTTTGCTCTGAATTAACTGGTTATAACAATTTCTTCTGCCCTCAGTTTACAACTTATGTCTCGAGGCCTGGTACTGGTTAAATGTACTCTTTTTGGCTTACCCCTTAACACTCTGTTCTTTAATTATGATCATGGCTGCACAACTGAAGCTTCGTTATTAAATTATCTTTCTGCTTATAACTCCCATGTGAATTTTTATTCTCGATTCTATTCCATTGTCTCTCAAAATTGCTGTCTCCTTGCATGATCAATACAATTGACAGAACACACTAAAATTTTATTACGGAGTGCCCTAGAATCTTTTTTTTTTTATCAGATTAAAAGGTATACTTTTGGGGTGGGAAAATTATGTGGCATACAAAAGTTAACATAAATAAATATGAGGTTTTACACATAGGAAGAAAAAAATAATCACATAATTTGCTTCATTATGCCTGTCAGGTTAAAATTGTGTATTACTCATATTCCTTTTTTCAACAACAACATTTAGTTCTATGGCACATTTTCATACACAGGATGTACTGTAGTTTAAAAAGTGTTTTAAAAAGTAAGGAAATATTTTATTTTTTTCCTTTGTTTAAAATGAAAAAAAAAACTGTATACAACATAAAAAATGCACACATTTTTCAAAGAGAATGTGTTTGCTGAATGGAGAAAATTAAAGGGTTTATGCTTTCGGGACTGTTTAAATTATATTCTAGGTTTACAGTATATGGCTGTATTGCCAGTAGATACTTACTTACTTTAATCTTTCTACACTGCTGCTGGGGGGCTTGTAATTATATACTACCTTAATTTAAAACTGTAAAATAACAAAAGTTCAGAAGTAATGTCTCGATGACCAAACTGAACTTTATGAGTTGGAATGTCAAAGGTCTCAATCATGAATTAAAGAGGAAGAACATATTCTCTCACCTAACAGGTCTAAACACCAAGATAGTATTTTTACAGAAGTCTCACTTAATAAGCAAGGATCAGTTTCAGTTGCAAAGACATTGGACTGGCCAAATATCCACTCCAGCTATGCAAAGAAACCCATAGAAAAATTTCATTTGTAGCATCAGATGTAGTATCTAATCCTGAAGGTTGATATATGATGGTGATGGGTAATTTATTTAATTTGAAGTGATTTTGATAAATATCTACATACCTAATGTGAATAATAGAGACTTCATCCAAAATGTATTTGCATCCATTCCTAATGTGAACACTCAAAAAATTATAATGGCAAAAGACTTTACTTGTGTTTTAAATCCAAACCAGAATAGGTCTTCAGCTATATGGATGATAACATAAACACTGTAAAAATAACCACACAGTTTGTAATTGATCGTAACTTATCAGACCCATGAAGATTTCTAAATTCATATTTAAAGCATATTTCTTCTTCTCACCAGTACATCATTGTTTCTAAAGAATGTATTTCTTCATAGCTAACAATTTTTTGCCACCAATCAGATGTTGCAAGCATGATGCTATTGCTATCTCCGACCATGCCCCTCTGATCATGGAGCTCAAATCACTATGCCCCACATGCTCATCTGGCATCTTAATCCCCTGTTACTAGCTAATGAGAACTGTACAAAATTTATATCCAAGTACATTGATTTTTTAGAGACAAATGCACCCTCAGAGGTCTCTGTAGGAATACTCCAGGAAACGCTGAAGGCATTTTAAACATGACAAATTATTTCATATCTTTCAAACAAAAATAAATCTGGGAAAAAAGAAGGTCTCAGAGTTGATTATGAAATTTCCATAACAGATCAAGAATGTGCAAGTTCTCCAAACGAGGCACTTTATAGAAAAAGATTGCAATCAGAACTCAACCTCTTAACAAAACAATTGGAATCACTCATTTTTAAATCTCAACACCATTACTGTGAACATAGAGAGAAGGCTAATAAGATCTTGGCTCAACAAATCCACAAGCAGGAAGTTCACAATGCAGTATCAGTAATTACCAACACAGTCGGAAATTAACTTATTGACCATAAAACTATAATGTATACGTTTAGAGACTACTACAAGTCCTTATATTCTACTCAGTTTAAAGAAGAAAAGACACAATCTAATGTGTATTTTGATGCATTACAGATACCACAGCCAGATACTCTCAGGGCAGAGGATTTTGGATAAACCTCTGGCAATCTCAGAATTACTGGCTACTATAAACTCACTTCAGAGTGTGAAAGCAGCAGGTCCTGATGGTTACCCTGCTGATTTTTACAAAATAATTTTCAATTAGGTTAGCTGCCCTTTTATTAGCAACATTTATAGAAGCCAGAGACAATAAAGTTCTACCTCAAACTTTTCTCCAAGCATTAATCACGGTCTTTCCTAAGAAAAATAAGGACTTATTACAATATGCATCATACAGACCAATCTCACTTCTGAATAACAATGTTAAGATACTCTCCAAAGTTCTAGCTAGAAGGATTGAGAAAGTGCTTCCTTTGGTAATATCACAAGACCAAACTGAATTTATTAAAGGTAGACACTCAGCTTCCAATCTTTAACACCTGTTTAATGTAATATATTCAACCATATAGTCTAACTCTCCAGAGATCTTATTATATTTGGATGCAGAAAAACCATATGATAATGTTGAAGGGACTACCTATTCACCACATTGCATAAATCTGGGTTTGGCCCAACCATATGTGCATGGATCAAACTACTGTATATCAGTCTAGAGCTTCAGTTTGTATTAACCTCATTATTTCAGACTACTTTAAACTAGAATGTGGTAGTAGATAAGGATGCCCCCTGTCACCACTACTAGTTGCAGTTACCATTGAGCCACTGGTTGTTCACTTTCAAAATGCATCTGAGACAAAGGGGATAATAAGAGAAGGACTTGAACAGAGTATATCACTATATGCAGATATATGGTACTAAATATATCAGACCCACAAAATTATGTGCCTGCAGCCCTAACAGCATTTCAAAAGTTATTTGGACTCAAAATGAACTCTCTCTCCAGCAAATTCTCTCACACAGAACATTAGATTGGGTACCTTCCCTTTTATCATCGCGGATCAGTTTAAATACCTAGGGATAAATGTCACAAGTAAATACAAAGCTCTTTTTCAACAAAATTTTGCTGTCTGCTTGGAAAAAAAGACATGCATAGATGGTCTACCCTCCATCTCAATTTACCAGGGAGAATAAACACTATCAAGATAACCATATCCTTCTTAAGCTTCTGTTTCTATTTCAAAACATCCCTACATGCATTAAATCTAATTTATTAAAAAATTATTTGTTAATCACAACCTAATTTATTTGGCATTCAAAACATCCACACATGTAAAAGACGACCCTATAATGACCTAAAGCAGTAGGTTGCATGGCTTTTTTTATTACTGGCGGCAAATATACAAACTATAAAAACCTGGACATTGAAACAAACAGATGAACACATACAAACTTAGTCCACAACAGAAATAAAATCCTGCAGTACAGCTTTAAATACTAGTAAATACAAGTTATCGTCAATATACTAATAACCCAATTGTCCTTCATTCACTAAGAATATGGAACCGATGTAGGAAGCACTTCAAGTTAGAGAAGCTTTTATCTGTAGCACCTCTACATGATACCCACCTTTTTCTACCCTCTCAAACTTAGTTTTTAATGTTTAGAAAACATGTGTGATTAAATCATTTAGAGATTTGTAGATAATGTCTTGGCAGC
This sequence comes from Erpetoichthys calabaricus, assembly GCF_900747795.2. Lineage (NCBI taxonomy): Eukaryota > Metazoa > Chordata > Cladistia > Polypteriformes > Polypteridae > Erpetoichthys > Erpetoichthys calabaricus. Next base: position 63,101,203 of record NC_041399.2, on the reverse strand, counting down.
CTATGAACAATTACACTCCAAATTTAGCTTCCTGTCAACACTATTTTTACACTATTTCCAAATTAGAAACTTTGCTTAAAAATCTGACCGATTTTCCTCACCTCCCACCTATTTCTATCCCAGAAGAAATACTGATTAGTCTTGATGACTCAGACAGCATTTCCATAAAAAAAATCAGAACATGTTGAAGTCCCTTCCTTTCAAAGAATCCCTTACTTAACGTTTCAAAAATGGAGTGGAAGGCAGCCATGCATAGAATTCATTCAAGCTCCATATGTGCAAAGCATACAATTATTCAACATTAAATCTTTTATCAAGCACATCTATCTCATTTAAAATTGTCCAAAGTGTTTTCAGGGCAAGATCCAACCTGCGAATGGTGCAATCGAGCTACTGCCTCACTTGGTGCACACCGAAAACATTATTCTGTGCCAAAATCTTTAAATACCTATCAAACTGCCTTGGTGTCACAATCACTCCAAAATCCATTAACAGCTCTGTTTGGTGTACTCCCAGATGTGCTTAAAGTGGAGAAGAACAAACAATCTGTAATTGCCTTTACTTCACTATTGGCACATAGACATATCTTGCTCAACTGGAAGAATCCTAGCCCACCTCTTTTAAGTCAGTGGGTAACTGATGTTATATACTACTCAAACATTTATGTAAACATCCAATTATGTTTGAGGATTGAGATCAATTAAAATCAGGGCATACAAAGATCCTGATTGGTCATCTCAGAAGTCAAAACCTCATATAATCCAAGGAATGCAACAGATAAGATGCACAAACGAAAAAGGAGAAAGCCATTGTTTTCAAATGGCTCAAAGAATGAGGGTGCTCTGCCAAATGTAAGATGAAAAGTCAGACACTCAAAGAAACTACAGCAACATGAGCAACACCTGTACTGTCCACAAGAAGGGCAGTCAGAAAATAGAACTAGAAACAAAGTGGTGGTGGTGGTGGTGGTGGAAGAAGAAGAAGAAGAAGAAGAAGAAGAGCTTGGTTTCAATAACCTCTAGGTTTGGCTCAATCTAGATTGCAAAATAGCTGTTGAGACGACCTTTTAACCCTTCACCAATTACCCCTATGTCATGACCTTAGCAACTATGACCTTCATCATGACAACTGAAACCACAAAATGGCTGCCCCCATAGTCTAAACAAAATGGCTTCTGAAATTACATTAAATAAAAGTAAATTTCTAAATGAAGGCTGTAATCAAGAAAATAACCATAGAATGAAGTTCCTTGAGTGTTTAAACTCCAGAAACAACACCTAGATGATTATTATAGCTTTAGAAAAAGCCTGGAAAAAATTCAAAAGAAACTCTTCCCATAACCATACTAGCTATTGAGCAAAGATGACTGTTATGAGAAGCAAAAAACACAAAACCATCCACATCACCAAATTTATTAATATTAAAAACCCAAGAAATTTACCGTTTTATACCTTTTAATCAACAATTCGTGAAGGATATTTGCTAGTATTAGATTAAATCAAATAATGAGGTCGGGTTATTCAGGGGGATGACATAGGATTTACAGTTTACTGAGTAACCTGTTTTCTTTACCATATGTCTGGTGATGCTAAAGAAAATATATATTATGTTTACTTTTAATATGTAATTTACAATAGAAAGTTCTCGAAAGTCATGAAACAAACCGAGAACTTCTTTATAAAATAATGGAAATCTGTAGTATGAAGCCTAAACATAGATGACACAAAAATGTCCACCAAGGCTTTGGCAGAAAGATGAAATGGGAAGCCTTAATAAAACTATCCAAAACTCCACCAGGAATAAACAATGGATGATCTGTAATGAAATTAGCCAATGGCAGGCCATGTAGAATAATCATACTGGTGTGTTTAGTCACACAAGTGGGATTGTGGCCCCAAATGTGCATGTCTTTATGTGCTGCACTTGTAACAGTGTGGCTTTTGGAGGGACTGTCTCAGGTGCTGCCGTGTCTCTATGTACCGCTGGGCTGGTTATTCTCTAGATTTACCAATCTAAGACAAGTTAGCATGCATCATACAGCAAAGTTTTATCCTGGAAGTGTAGTGAACTAACTGCCAATAACATGCCTCTTCTCTTTAGTGATAATGCAGTTGTTGCTATCACACCAGTCCATTAGATGGCAGTATTTCACCAGGGTAAATAATAATTGGTTAGTTGCTGTAAGTAATCAGAAGCTATATGTACTGCTGCAAACAGTTTTAATCTGTCTAATGCAACTTGTAATAAACTTTAAGTAGATATAACCCACTGTTCTTGCTGAATCAACAAACAATGTACAGTATGCCCCTTTGGATCCTGAATTCAAGAAACTAGGCTCAAGATCAGACACAATTTCATTATCGTCATGTTTTTAGGACAGGGTTTTTGCCTTTTTTTTCACTTTCAACTGATATGAGACAAAAGCAGTCAACACAATTAAAGAGGGGCAGCACGGTGGCACAGTGGTAGTGCTGCTGCCTCACAGTAAAGAGACCTGGGTTTGCTTCCTGGGTCCTCCCAGCATGGAGTTTGCATGTTCTCCCCGTGTCTGCATGGGTTTCCTCCAGGTGCTCCGGTTTTCTCCCACAGTCCAAAGACATGCAGGTTAGGTGAATTGGCAATCCTAAATTGTCCCTAGTGTGTGTGTGTGTCCTGCGGTGGGCTGGCACCCTGCCCAGGAATTTGTTCCTGTCTTACGCCCTGTGCTGGCAGGGATTGGCTCCTGTGACCCTGTTTTAGGATATAGCAGGTTTGAAGATGACTGACTGACTGACAATTAAAGAGTAAAGCCCAAATAGAATTGAGTCTGTATGTTCTTCTTAAGTACAATGTGGCCTTTAAATAAACTTTGCCTGTCTCCTCCCAGCCAATAACACAATTTCTCTAGAAAAAACTGAACAGAGAGCATTTCTTGATTAGCCTCAAAATAGCTGTAATTAGCCATCAAGAAAGAATGTATACAGAGGCAAGTGATTGGTATCGAGAAAACAGTGAACCAAGACAATGCTCTTTTTTAACGTCTGACAAATTCAGCTCACATTCTGTCTCTGGAAGACAGATTCTATGGATGGATGGGTGCCTCTTCAGTCTCTGGGTAATTACTAATCAAGCAGCCATCAAAAAACCTGCAGAGTTCCCAATGAAGGTTCACATTTCTTAAACTCAGCTTTCCCAAGGTAAAGAATGGTTCGCTAATATATACAGTATCTACAGTAATAGCTAGGAAATCAGATATAGTAAAATGTGGTTTATTAGTCACTAAAATAGTTATGAATAAAGAAGCATTTTTAGTTTCACTAATGATCCTGGGGGTGGCTCAGTCTATCCACGCAGCACTGAAAATAAAGCAGGGTGCCATCCTTAGAAGGGATGCTAGTCTGTTGCAGGGTATACTCACAGTGACTCAAAATTTCTTGTAACCTTCTTGTCCTTGAGGACACCAGTCTATATAACTTGAGTGTATTTCAGATTGCGAAGACCTTCCATGTATAAAGACAGAATTAAGCAACCTCTACACAAATTATAATTAGACTGAAAACTGAACCTTTTCAAAGTGTAAGGCTCCAGCATTAACCTTTGTGACACTGAGATGACTAAGTAAAAAACTTATCAATTCACCAATCCACTTCACAGCAAGTGTTTGAATGGTGTGAGGAAACCAAATTGCTCTTTTGATTTTCACAAGAAAATGGGCATATCTTGCAAGCATCACTTAGCAGATGCCAAAGATGGGACTTTAATTGAAGTTACTGTTAGTTTTTGCTTTTGTCCTTTACTACAAACCTGACACTGTCTAGTCTCCTTTCACATCTGTTCTTAATCTATTCTCTTTTCTTTTTAGCCACAGAACATTGTTTGGATCTTCTATGGGAAACCACAATGCTATGATGTTCACGTGTTTTTTTAAGTGCTTATTTATTATGCCCTCTTTGGCCAAAACTAAAATAAATAGGAATTTAATTTTCTGCTACATTTGTGGAAGTAGTGTAAGTGGGCTTAAAGGCAGAATCTTCTTAGATGAAAGATTGATGAAGGACTCTTACCATTGCAAACTGACATTAGGGATTGTGTGCCTGGATTGTGATATTGGTGTGTTTCTGGTTTCAAGTTTTACTTTCTCTGTTTGGTTTAAAAGTCTTGGAGTAATACCTGGATTTCTGTTTCTTGACCCAGATTTTGTTTTGTTTAAGAGAACTAGATAGTTTTTCTGTTGATTTACCCATACTGTGCTGTTTATTCTGTGTATTTGTTGTTTTCTGTCTTGTTTTCCTTTATTCCCTGTGTTATATATCAATGGTAAGGTAACATGTAAGCACTGTCATGCAGTGACTTATAAGAATGTTGTGTTTTGGGGAGAGTTGCCTTAAATTTCTGTGTAGTTTAAGGAAACTAATGAAAGCACTCGGTCAATGGCTTCCTCGTCTCATCCCTTTGCTTTAGAAGAATGTGGTTTTTTGCTTTGACCTGTTTAATGTATCATTCCTAGGGGTGATCCATTTGTTGCAATGTGATATTTTCCAGGTTCTCTACTGTACAGTGTGGTTTGCTTTTCCAGTGTCTGTTTTATTTAGATCTTCTTACTCATTTGGTGAAGAATTATCTTATATCCTTTTCCTTTTTTGACCCATAACATGTTCCTGTTCTCATGTATCTGTGCATTTCCTGAAAACAACAAACAGTCACCATTTTCCTTGTAATCTGGATAATCCCTGTTCTTTCTGTGCATTCTGCTGGTTCTCAGTTTAGCTTGCAGAGATTGTCTTTTAGTTAGGACTTTTGTGAATTTCTGGTTTCAACAGTGCTTGCCCTAAGAAAGATTACAAGCATTTACAGTAGAACCTTGTTTTTTATCATTCAATAATAATAATGTTAATAATAGCACCCACAATCCAACGGGATTGTTTTTTGTGAACCAACTAGATAACTGCACCACCAAGATTATCTACTGAATTTGCTTAGATCAAAGGTAACTAACAATCTCCTGCTTCAACCTAAAGAAGTCAATGAACAGGTATTACATAAATTTATTGTTCTAGATTAGACTTGACACACTCATGAGTGACTCAGATGTTAAGTGTCTGTCTGTTTACCTAAATAAACAAAAAAAAGAAACTTAATACTTTTGTTTAGGAAATAACAAGGGAATGTACTGAACCCCAGAAAGAACTGATGGTAGAATGCCTTTTTTTCTCCAAATTAACATAAATGTAAAGATTATTTTTACAAAAATTGATTCAACACTAAGATGCTGACTATATAGGTGAGATCAGATGACCTAATATGTCACATGGCTGGCAGTAGGGCAGAACCTGTGAACAATATGACCACCACATATACTGTACAAAAATATCCCAAAATGTGAGTGATTGGCACAAAACATTCAATCTAAATGGTTCCATGACAGTGTCACCATTACAACATTAAAAATAACAAGAAATGTAATAATAAAAATTTCAAAAGCATAGTTACAACACCGATTTATGACACATAGATGTTGTGCCAAAACAGTCTAAGATTTCATATTCAGAGCAGGAACCTTTGTGATTGTAGGGAGTTTTTGACTCCACGCAATTTGGCATTTAAATGTCACTTGGGTTAATTA